>NC_080178.1:31976996-32118514 GCF_950295315.1 Erinaceus europaeus
TACATAAATTTAAAAAAACTAAAAAAAAGTTAAAAAAAAAAAGAGGACCACCAGAGCATCACTCTGGCATATGCTCCGCTGGGAGTGAAACTGGAACTTCACACATGCAGCATGTAAATTCTACTCTACCTGAACCACCTTCCTGTTGGGTCAAAAGATTGTCTGCTCTAATTTTTTTTTTTCCTTTTTTAAATACAGAAACACAAAGCCATAAGATTGATATATATATTTAAAGTAAATCACTGTGTATAATTCTTTACTTTGAAACCTCCCCTGGTTTTATTATGACTTAAAAGTAAACCCAACTCCTCACTGTAGTTTATAGTCCCTTCCAAAATCCTACCCTTCTATTTCTCTATTGGAGGTCCCTGTTTGGGTGTCAAATGCCGGACTAGCTTCGCGGGCAGGAGACAGATGACCAGGGACTCATGGCTGAGCTGGGAATGCAGTTCAGTCTTTATTGATGAGCAGGAATGCAGTGTTATCAGTCTAGTCTCCAATCATTAGAAAATCCTGTCCTTTATATATCTCCTGAGGCGGAAGTATTAGGAAGAGGAAGTACGTAGGATAGAGGGTGGGGAGAAGGCAAAAAGCACACTAACCAGTGGGGATTAAACCGTGGAAAACAGGATGTGACTAGGAGAGGGGGCGGAGTGGAAAAAGAGCTCGAACAATGGAGATTAAACCAATGTGGGTCTCAAACAAAAACAATGATTATGTAAATAGACCACAGCCTTAAGCAATGCAAGTGAAGTGAACCTAATGTGATGATCAAAACAGAAAGGGTCTTAGAAGCAGAATTAGAAGCAGACCAACACTCTATGACTAAACACTTCCCATCAACTCAATATCACATTGTAGTCATTCATATCAGGTTTTTAAAAAATTTCTCAAGCACACTTAATTTCTTTGTGCTTTAGGTCATTGCATTTGCTGTTTCTCCTGCCTGGAAATGTTCTGCTATCACAGCCTCTAGGTATGCCCCTTCTCTTCACTAGTTCAAAGACCTTTCCTAAACATCAACCTAACTGATATTTCCCACAAAATCTGTGCAATCAACCCCCTAGACCCAATGACTTAAAACAACTTTTTGCATTTATAGATTTACTAGGCTCAGCTGTTGATTGATGAATCAATAGCTGTTCATTGTGTCTGCTGCAGTATTTTGCAGGTAACTTCTTTAAGAGAAGGGACCTTCCTTACTCTGAAATTTGACCTGAATTTCTTCCTAGTATATGGCAGCTGGAGTCCAAGAGACTGACAGTTCTTTTAAAACCTGCCCGGAAAATCTTAGAATGTTGCATTCATAATGCCTGCCCACATTCAAAGGAAGAAGAAAATAGATCCCCCTTTTTTTCAGAAGATCATATATATAGTTGAGAATGAGGAATGATTAGTTACATATTTTCTGTCAATCTAGCATAGCTTCTATCACAGTGTCATAGTCATGCCTCATAATACTTGATCTTATGTATATGTGTTCAAAATTTTACTAACATTTTTCATAGCATTTGTTGTGTCCATAAAATTAAGTTTCACAAGCACTTATCATTCATTGGCTATCACACTACAATATTGTAATGCCAAATTTGTTGGGGGGGGGAAGACATTTTCTTATTTTTAGTTCCCAAATTTGATTCCTATAACATATCATATAACCCCAAAGTTAAAAGATAAATCATTATGGGGGACAGGGCAGTGGTGCACTGGGTTAAGCACACATAGTAGGAAGCACAAGCACCCATGCAAGGATCCTGGTTCGAGCCCCTGGCTTCCCAC
This sequence comes from Erinaceus europaeus, assembly GCF_950295315.1. Lineage (NCBI taxonomy): Eukaryota > Metazoa > Chordata > Mammalia > Eulipotyphla > Erinaceidae > Erinaceus > Erinaceus europaeus. The sequence goes on from NC_080178.1 coordinate 31,978,776, forward strand.
TTGCAGGCGGGTCACTTCACAAATGGTGAAGCAGGTCTGCAGGTGTCTGTCTTTCTCTCTCCCCGTCTATCTCCCTTCCCCTCTCAATTTCTCTCTGTCCTACCAAATAAATAAATAAATAAATAAATAGCCACAGGAGCAGTTGATTTGTAGTGTAGGCACTGAGCCCCAGCAATAACCCTGGAAGCAGACAAATAAATAAAAAATATAAATAAGTCATTATGTTCTCTTTCTTTAGGTATTTTTATTGTCTTTATTTATTAGGTAGAGATAGTCAGAAATCGAGAGGGTAGGGGAAGATAAAGAGGGAGAGAGAAAGATAGAGACCTGCAGCACTGCTTCACCACTCCCAAAATTTTCCCCCTGAAGGTGGGAACTGGGGCCTTGAACCTGGGTCTTTGAGCATTATAACATGTCCACTCAACCAGGTGCACCACCTGACCTCCTACTATTATTTTTCTGTGTCAAAACGTTGACCACGTGACTCATTAATGTTAAGTAACTTAATATTGCCCTCAAAGCCTCACAAAAATAACTTTTTTACATGACTCATAAGTTTTTAGTGGTATAATCATGAAATTTAGGTACTTTTAATTGACTAGAAATAGTGAAAACTCACTCATCAATTTCATTATACAACCTTCTGTATTTCAAATCCCCGATTTAAAATAAATTATGGCACTGGATGGTAGCATCCTGAGTGGATATAAGTGAACAGTAGGTTTAATTCTATCATTACCACTTTATGTTGTATAGCTTTTTACACGTCAATGAATTAATTACCTCAGGCACAAGTAATTCAAGTTCTTAATTTATATGAAATATGCTGCTTTTCTAAATTCCAATCCGTGAATAGTCCAATAAGAAATACAACTATTGGGAGTCAGGCGGTAGTGAAGCAGGTTAAGCGCATGTGGTGCAAAGCTCAAGGACCGACGTAAGGATCCTGGTTCAAGCCCCTGGCTCCCCACATGCAGGTGAGTCGCTTCAAGGCAGTGAAGCAGGTCTGCAGCTATCTATCTTTCTCTCCGCCTCTCAGTCTTCCCCTCCTCTCTCCATTTCTCTCTGTCCTACTCAACAACGACATCAATAACAACAATAACTACAACAACAATGAAAAACAACAAGAGCAACAAAAGGGAAAATAAATAAATTAATTAATTAAAAAAATTGAACTAAACTATCTGCTTTATCTTAGAATGCTTTGTGATGACAGTGTGCTTTAATCTGGTCACCAAAACAAGCTATGGGAAACTTTCTTCTCTAGAGAAGAAAAGATAGGATCACATTGATCTGTTTTGAGTTACTCTGATCTTTGAGTTGTTTTAGGGGTGCTATTGGCTAGACTTTTTCTATAAAGGGACAGATGGTTACTATTTTAGTCTTTCTGGGCAGCCTGGCCTTTGTTGTGACTACCCAATACTCTCACTGTCGCTTGAAAGCATATGTAGACAATTTGTAAACAAATGAGCATGGCTGTCTTCCAATACAATTTCATTTACAAAAATGGGCAGCAGGTCAGGTTTGTTCTTTGATCTGAAGAGCTCTGACCACTGATTTAGGTTACTCAAGGTGAAAGGGGAGATGTTGCCTTGTGTAATGGAAACACCAGCAGAGTTAAGTGACTTGATTTTCAGTCTTTTGTCTGCCAGTTTAGTCTAACTCAATGAACCTTTATTAAGCATTTTCTGTAGGGATAGACATTCTGATTGTATTTGCTACAGGGATGGAAATACTGTCTTTGTTTTACCTATCAGCAGGCAACACTATCCTATCACCACTTGTTTATGTGGAGATAATTCTCAGAATTATTCTTTTTTTTTCCCGTAATACTTATTTATTTATTTATTCCCTTTTGTTGCCCTTGTTGTTTTATTGTTGTAGTTATTATTATTAAAAATTATTATTGTTATTATTGTTATTGATGTCATTGTTGTTGGATAGAACAGAGAGAAACTGAGAGAGGAGGAAGAGACAGAGAGGGGGAGAGAAAGATAGACACCTGTAGACCTGCTTCACCGCTTGTGAAATGACTCCCCTACAGGTAGGGAGCTGGGGGCTCAAACCAGGATCCTTATGCCAGTCCTTGCGCTTTGTGCCACATGTGCTTAACCCACTGCACTACCTTCTGACACCCTATCAGAATTATTCTTAACACAGTTTGAGGTAGTCACTATCAGTGGGATGGCGTTACTGTGTGATATGAAATGCACTGACAACCCAAAACACTCTATGTTGGTTATTGTGCAGGTGCTTAGTATGTTAGGTTTAGTTAGAGCTTATACTTAGCTTTCAGAGGCTGAGAATTCATTGCCAGGTCAAATTCATTTCCTAGGTCAAATAATTTGGTTCCTCTGCAATCTATAAAATAGGAATACAGGGTTGTTTTCTATGTTTTTCACTTGATTCTGAGAATCATATAATGGTGAATGAAAACATTTTGTAAATGGAAAAACACTGCATAATCTATCTTTATATACTGTTAGTGCTAATTTATTATGCTCAAGCAACAAACATATCTATCAGGTCTCTTTTTATGCCTTAAAAATTGGAGAGCACCTGGGATGAGAGTCAAACCCATGTAAATTTTCAAGATTTGCATGGAACCATTCAGCAGCTGGGGCATGAGAAAATTAACCACCCATAAAAAATGACTTTATTTTGAGAAATTAGGCCAAACATTTCACTTCTGTAAAATTGATGTGTGAATTGTGTTGCCTAAGGTGTACTCTGTTCTCAAGTCTTATGAGGTGCCAAATTCTTCTGAAATAGTTCCTAAAGGACAGGAATCCAGAGGCAGTAATAGTAGATAACATTTTTAGTAGAGATAGCAGTGGGTGGGAGCCTTCAGGAGAAGTTCTTTGAGAGATCCTAGGGTCTCATAATACTTTTTTAGTTTCAGATAATAGAAGTCAACATGCTCTCACTTAAGGTAACACTGGGAATTTACATTAAAGGAATAGAGGTGTCTCTTAGAATTCAAGACTAATAATGTAGTCAAACTTCAGGAAGTGGCTCAAAACAAAAATGCAAGGGCCATGAAACTTCTTTGCATTTCACTTTACAATCTGTGTGTGATAGTTTTGTGCCTGCTGGCTCTTTCTTTGTGCAGAATGGTTCTCTCTACATCCTTAGTCTTTGAGAGGGAAAGTTGGTCATGCCTCATTTTCCAGATGTTAAAGACCTAAGCTAACTCAATTATTGGTTTTAATTCTCAGTGTCCAGAAATGCACTTGTATGAAATTTATGCCTTCTGACCCAATGATGTGCCAGTCATTGCTGCAAGTATATGACTAGAGAGCATTTTTCCAAATATGGAGAAAATATACATTTCCTAGAAAGAATCAGCCATTTAACTATATCTAGTATAGGGCTCTATTAAAAAGGCATCTTTTCTGCTTAATAGTTTATGACTATAGTATTTGGGTCTAGCACTTGAGTTAAGGGAATACAGTGAATTGAGTTAAGGGAATGCATGTACCTCCAAGAATTTTATCTCAGAGATACTGACCTTTCTCATATCCTTATAATGGATTTTTTATTTTTTGAGGTAATATATGAAAATTAATGAGTGAAAAAGGTCCAGAAAGCTGCATCAGGGAAGAGAGTAGCTCCCCAATATGGGAAAGGGTATAAATATTGTTGACTGTGAGCCCCATCGATTTGATCTGAGCTGGGGCCCATATTCAGCTTAGGAGCCTATGTGACCTCTGCCTCCCTGTAGATCTGAGCTCACATTCTGTGGTCATGAGTAGGAAAATTCCCTGTTGCCCCAATTGCAGGACCCATCTTCCTCAGGTGGAACATAGAGCATGTTGTCCAGCCTCCCTTCGGAAGATGGAACATTCTCTACCGTTGTTGATCTAAGTTGAGGGCAAAGTCCTATGGGGGACCTGTCAATGCCCGTGTTCAGTGGGGAAGCAATTACAGAAGCCAGACCTTCCACCTTCTGCACCCCTCAATGACCTTGGGTCCATACTCCCAGAGGGATAAAGAATAGGAATGCCATCAAGAGAGGGGATGGGATACGGAGTTCTGGTGGTGGGAATTGTGTGAAGTTGTACTCCTCTTATCCTATGGTTTTGTCAATGTTTCCTTTTTATAAATAAAAAAACCAAAAAAAATGTAAAAAAGAGAAAATTAATGGCTAATGAATATTCTGTCACATACCAATAAGTAAATAATGTGGTACATACTTGTGTAACATCTTCCTTCAAAGAAAAGTATATGCATCTCTAATTTTTCCCTTACACTGTGTAAGAGATGGGTAGGTCTTCTCTCCAAAGGAGTATGAATAGAACAATCATTTAGGACATTTTTTAAAATAAATTGTTATCTATACTACTTGTAGTCAGTAGTTTTATATTCTCTAGGTCAAATAATAGTTACTGGCAATGCTTGCTAATCCATCAGTAGAGACCCTCAGACTCTCTTCCTTTCCTTATTTAGACAAAGGGGAGACTATGAGCTCTGAAGCCCACAGTGGAGCCCAGGGGTGGAGGAGACAGTTCTGCATTGTGGTGACCCCAGCAGGAGTTTGGGACTATTAACATACAAATGACCTCACCCTGGGGAGGTTCCTCAGAGAAGGGACTGTATTAAAGCATAGGACTTTGAGCATGTGACTCTTTTTGCCTGAGGCTTCTTCTGGTCAGAAGCATCTTGGCAGTGGTGCTCCAGGCATCCATCCGCCATGTCTACTTCTCCTGGGAACTGAATACGTGTGACTCTGCTAGCTGGTAAAGTTTTAGACCCCTCTACATCTTATGGGACTAAACTTTGATAACCATATTCAGACTTTATAGACCTAGCGTACACTTAACCCTTGATGATAAGTGCTTATTTTGCCTTTTACCTGTTTCACCCTAATAAACCGTGTATTGTTTAAATCAGTTCCCAGCTCTCACTGTAATTCCTTTTACGTGCTGTAAGCAGCAGCCCCCTCAACCACCAAACCCCTTTTTAAGTTAATTTATAACACTGCATCAGGTACAAAAGAAGAGAGCAGGTTAAGGGTGGCACGCTGCTGCCTCACTGCTACGGGTAGTTGCACATTCTTTTGCAAAAAGAATAAACACCTTGCTTCAACTCCTTATCTTTTGCCTTGACAAGTCATTTCAGTTGGATGTTATTTACAACACACTGGATAAAATTTTTATAGAGAAGTGAATCCTCAGGGAATTGTGCCTTCTATTAATTCTTGTGCTTTCACAAATACATCAGAAATATTTGGGATAAAAACTGTATTTGTGTTTACTTCCCCTCTTTGTCTCGAGTTCATTGATGAGTACATTACAACTATCCCACAGATATCCACTGAAGAGTCTTCTCTGATAGGAGTCCAAGAATATGACATCATAAGAAAGATTTGTGTTGAGAAAGAATCCTTTAGTAAAATGCTGGAACCCTAAGGTTCTAAACTATGGTAGTAAGCTTAATAATGATCTCCACTCATGTTCGTGTCTTATGTCCTAATCTGTTGCAGCCTGTGATTGTTACCTCATATAGCAAAAGTAAATTTTCAAATGTGATTAAGGATCTTGAAATGGGGAGATTATCATGGTTATTTGTGTGAGACTGAGGCAATAACCCAAACAAGAGGAATGTTATGCTAGAGCAGTTAGAGTCAGAAGAGAGAAGTATGATGTGGCAACAAAGTCACATTGGTGTGATGTCCTTTGGAGACAGAGCAAGGAATCTCATGCCAAGAAAAATGAATGACCACTGGAAACAGAAATGGACAAGGAAGTAAACTCTTAGTGATTACAGAAGAATTAAAAGCCTGAGGATGCCGTGATTTAGCCAAGTAAAAGTAATACAACTAGAGATCTCACTGTATATCACAGACCAAACCAGTTAGCATATCTGTTGTATTTCAAGTATTTCAAGACAGAAATGAGTCAACTTTTAAAAACTGCTATGTTTCACATAAATATCTTGACTTCTGATTTTTTCCTGAAAACCAAAACTGGAGATCAGAAATTAAGAATTTGTGTTCCTATGTGACAATCACTTCTTGAATATGTATTATAACTTCCCATTCCAAGGATTTGTTCCTATTAATGGTTTCCTCCTGTCTTCCCTGTTGATCCGACTGAAATTGAATGATCAAGATAAGATTGCAATTAATTATTCTTATTGAACAAATATAACTCTGTACTCACATGTTTAGATAAGCTGAGAGGGTCTCATATTTAAAGGAAACAGTTATGAAAAACTGTCTTACACTAACATAAAATGTTAACAGAATGGGTAATTGGTAGCATAGCATTAGAGACTTCTGTCTTCATATTTTCTTTTTTTTTCTTTTGTGTGTGTGTGACTAATTCTAAAATTAGGCTTACTAGATGAAATTGAATATATTTCTTTTCTTTTTTATTTTCTTCCTTTCTTTCTCTCTTCTTTCCTTTCTTTTACCAGAGCACTGACTGATCAGCTCTTGCTGATGGTGGTGTGGGATTGAACCTAGGACTTTGGAGCCCCAGGCATGAAATTCTCTTTGCATAACCATTATGCTATCTGTTCTCACCCTATATTTCTTTATTGAAGTGGACAATATTATTATGTGTTAAACTTGTCAGCAAAGTGGGTCTCTATCAAGAGAATGTTTTGTTAGAGTGTTTTACACTTTCCTTTTTTTAGAGTGTTTTACTGGGCCTTTTTTAAAAAATTATTTATAAAATGGAAACATTGACAAGATGATAGGATAAAATTCCACACAATTCTCACCACCAGAACTCCATATCCCATCCTCTCCCTTGAAAGCTTTCTTATTCTTTATACCTCTGAGACTATGGACCCAGGATCCTTATGGGTACATAAGGTGGAAGGTCTGGCTTCTGTAATTGCTTCCCCACTGAACATGGGCACTGACAGGTCAATTCATACTCCCAGCCTGTCTCTTTCTTTCCTAATGGGCCAGGGATCTGGGGAAGGGGGGCTTCAGGACACATTGGTGGGGTCATCTGCCCAGGGAAGTCAGGTTGGCCTCATGGTAGCATCTGCACTTGGTGGCTGAAAAAGCATTGAGATACAGAGCAGAAAAAAATTGTTAACTAATCATGAACCTAAAGGCAAGAATATTGCAGATGAGGATTTGGGGGTCTCCATTTTGGAAAAAGCTAGTAGGTCTATTTTAGTTATATTCCAAGGGTCCCATGACCCTAGTAGGTTTTTGCCTGAGTCTGACAGCTAATTTACAGGTTGACCAAAGGTATTGCCTAGGGAAGTGGTGTCAGAGTTGGAAACAGGACTAGAAAACTGGATCAGGGAAGAGAGTAGCTCCTAAATATGGGAAAAGTATACAAGTTTGCTAACTGTAAACCCCATCAATTTTGTCTGGGGCCCATGTTTATCACAGGAACCTATGTAATCTCTGAATCCTTATAGGTCTGAGCTCGTATTCTGTGGTCATGGCTAGAAGAATTCTAGGCTGCACTAACTTCAGGACCCATCTTCCTTGAGTGGTAGAGTATGTTGCCCAACATCCCTTTGGAGAACAGAATAAATAGTCCCTACCATTGCTGATTCACATTGAGGGCAAGGTCCTATAGTGGTCCAGAAAGGGGCCCATTTTGTTGTTCCTGATGGAGATGACCAGTAACCATGGAGAGAGGGATCTATTAGAGGTCTAGGCCCATTTTGTCTGTGTGGGAATCCCAGTACTCCCTGACTAGGACTCCAGGTGATGATTTAACAGGCCTTTTGAGGTCAAGAGGGAGAAAGTAACTTGCCCAGGAATCATAGAGTTAGCCAGGGAGAGGCTGAGTGGTAACTACTCTATTTGACTTATTTCTAGTTCAATGTTCTCTTTACTTTACTGTTTTTATGAAGAGTAATGGCAATAGGTAAGATATTCTGCAGTGTGAGAATCTACCTTTTAGAATCACCTACTGGAAGAGAGAAATAGTGTCAGAGCAGTCTGCTTGCTTGCCATTTGCCTTTTTCTTTTAAACATGCCTCATTTATATTTCATATCTGGTGCTTAGAGAAAACATTTGACATTTGTCCAAATACCAAATGTACTTTGGATTTCATCACTTTCATATTAGTAAACTATGTCTATGCACGAGAACATTTCCTCTGAAAGCAGGAATTCATGGCTTTAGAAAGTCAGTCTCTAGCTTCATTAGCTATAACTGGGTTTAGGTCATTGCTGGAACTGTTGGGTAGAAGTTGAAACAAGCAATCTGAGTGGATTCTTATCCCTCTAGTAGGTGGGGATTAAAGGATTCAGTGCATTTGGGAGGTTATGACTGCTTCCAGAGCACTGTGCATTCATAGCCTTGGATTTAAGGAAACAACTCCATGGGTGGCTCAGTGCTATCTAGAAGGTTAAGGTCAGCTGCTGAAAGACTAAACAGGCTCAACAATGGGCTAACCATTGACCTTCCTCTGTCCTTACCTTTGCAAGTCTTTTTCCATGCTAACAGCTCTCTCTGGGATCTGACGAGGATAATTGAGAAATGTAGCTTTTCCTACAACTGAAAACTCTTGAAGTATGAGAAAGGAAAAGAGAAAAGAAAGCTATAATTATAGCTGTAAAATCGAGTATTTCCTATCTACTCATGTTATTTATATATTACATATTCAAACAAAGTGTTTCTAAAGGAAAATGTCTTTTTTTATATACATTGTGTTCTTCTTTGGGAATCTCTAAGCATTAATTCATACCACTGGACATGGTTACTCTACTAAAGATGAGAATTTGGAGGCCCAGGGAAATAAAGTAACTTGCTCATGATTATAGGGCTGATCAGGAGGAACTGTGAATAAACCCTAGGTGTCTTGGTTTACTTCTAGTACAATATTCTGCTTTCTTTTTTTCTGCTGACATGAGGAATGATGGCAATATGAAGGGAATATTCTAGAATTCATGCTAATATTGGTCAGGAAAAGATATATATGGAGAAAGAGGGGGATTCTCATCGGGACCGGGTTTTTGGAAAAGGCATAGCATAGTTTTTTTCTATGCAAAAACAAGTCATGACTTTTCCAACAATCCAGTATAATGGCTGGGCTTTATTGACTAGGTTTGAGTTTAATGTCCACTACTGTATGACTTGTGTAAATCATTTAATTTTTTTGAACCTCTGTTTCTTTAATGACTATAGTGCTTACTTAAATAAAAAACTACTTAGGGCTTAAGTAAGTTAATAAAGAAACTACTGGTTCATAATTATCATATATTTTACATTTTTAATATTTTTTTCTTTTGGAGGGGGAAATGATTCACATTTATCACAGTATAAATATAAGGCATAAAAAATGATGACACAGTAAATTTATATTGTGAAATGACCACAAGAATTTTAACTAACATACATCTTCTCATATAATACAATGTGAAGAAGAGAAAAAAGAAAAGGAAAAGTTACCCCTCTTGTGGTAATAACTCTTAGCATTTTTCCCTTAACAGTTTTCCTATGTATCACAGTTTTCCTTTGTATCACAGAGCTTTTTGGTGCATCAAGTAGAGTTAATTATAGTAATATTGTGTATTATATCCTGGGGAGTACTTACTTTATAACTGTGAATTTTCACTTTGTGACCACTTTACTCTTCCATCACTTTTTTCTCTGAGAGCAAAAACTCTAATTCTCCTTTTCCTATGAGATTCCGTTTCCTATGAGATTTCTTTCTTCTTCCCCTTCAGATTTAACCTAAATGTGAGATCATGCAATATTTGTCCTTGTCTTCTTTCTGATATGTTTCACTTGGTAAAATGCCTTTAAAATTTATTTGTGGTGGTCTGGGAGGTGCTGCAGTGGATAAAGCATTGGACTCTCAAGCATGAGGTCCTGAGTTCAATCCCCAGCAGCATATGTACCAGAGTGATATCTGGCTCTTTCTCTCTCCTCCTATGTTTCTCATTAATAAATAAATAAAATCTTAAAAAAAAAAACAATAACTACAACAAAGGCATAAAAAGGAAAGAGTTATTTATTTATTTATTTATTTATTTTTAATGATTTAATTAGCTATGTGGGGTGAGGTGGGGGGAGGGGGTTGGCTACTTAGAAAGAAAAAAGGCCAGAGGTTTCAGAAGGGTATAGACTTAGAATGAATGATACTCCCTGGTGGGACAGGAATCTTGGTAAAGAAAGAGGCTCAGCAGGGGAGCCTGCTAGGAGCTGATGTGAGTCATCTCTCTTACATCACTGAGTGAGTAGCAGCCCAGGCTGGCTCCAGTAGTGTTCTCTCCAACCCAGAGAGTATGTGCCTGGGAAGAAGCATACCCCCACTCATACCCCCCACTCTAGCCCGGCAGTGTGGGAATCCCAGGATTCCCTGAATAGGGCCCCAGGTAATGGAGTGGACTGGTAGTGACTAAAGAGTCATCATTAAAGTATGCCAGTCTCTTGCCCTTATTCAGCTTTTGTAGTCCTTACATTGTCTGAGAAGGTTAGCTTTGGAGTAAAAGAGGGAAGTGAAATAGGACGTAGGTGAGGAGGGTATCTAGTTCTAAGTAGAAACTATTTGATTAGGTACTTTATGGTGTCTTTTTAATGTCTTTCTACTTGCTTGTTGCATTTATTGCAAACTATTGTGCACCATTGCTTTAATGTGTATATTTCCCCCTAACTTATGGATACATAGGTACATATTCCATATCTAATGAGACCTGGTCTTTATCTAGGTTTTGAGGCTTTGTTAGGAAGTGTACCACCCAAAATAGAATTAAGCAGTCCTATGTGCTTGGAAAGGTCTCACTAGAGTAATGAAGCTGGAGGGTTGGCATTCTATGCCTGAGATCTATGGTCACAATCAGAAGTGAAACATAAAAAGGTGGTACTGGTTGCACTAAATAGGTTCAGATTAGCAGATGCCGTATCAGTTGGTATGGACTGAGGGAAGCATGGCAGGAAAGTGAGCCTCACTCCAGAGGTTCCAGGACTGGGAGAAATATGAGTTTTGTAGAGAATGGGGAAGGTTCCTGATGTCTTAAGGTTTAAGAAGGCAACAGATAGTTATTGCTGTAACCAAATTATTTGGCAGTTGAGTTAACTTTGAAAAATCCCATTGTTAGGATTTACTGTATCATACAAGACCGCACCATAATTTATGTCCTTTAATGCTATTTACATATAGCTGTATCTTACAAAGTGACGCTATCAGCTGCTTATGTTCTCCCTGGTCTAAGCTTATAAGTGATTTAATATTTCAAAGCACAGGTCATTAATATAGATGTATTAATAATTTGGGCCCACTGTTAAATTCAATCTACCAATTTGAAGTCTTAAGTGCTTAGATTGAACACATATATACTCAGAGCTATGGCAAGCAAATGTGAATAAAGACAACATTGAGATACCACCTCACCACTGTGAGAATAGCATACATCAAAAAAAACAGCAGAAACAAATGCTGGGGAGTCTGTGGGGGCAGAGGAACCCTCCTGCACTGCTGGTGGCAATGTAAGTCGGTACAACCTCTGTGGAGAGCAGTCTGGAGAACTCTTACAAGGCTAGAAATAGACCTCCAATATGACCCAGGAATTTCTCTTCTAAGGATATACCCCAAAGACTCCATAAAGCCCAATCAAAAAGATAGGTGTATACCTATGTTCATATCAGCACAATTCATAATAGCTAAAACCTGGAAGCAACCCAAGTGCTCAACAACAGATGAATGGCTGAGAAAGCTGTGGTATATTTAGACAATGGAATACTATGCAGCTTTTAATAACAATGAACCTCCCTTCTCTGATCCATCTTGGATGTATCTAGAAGGAATTATGTTGTGAGCTAAGTCAGAAAGACAAAGATGAGTATAGGATGATCCCACTCATAAACAGAAGTTGAGAAAGAAGAACAGAAAGGTAAACTCAAAGCAGGTTTAGACTGAATTTTTAGTAGGGCACCAAAGTAAAAATCTCTGGGTGGAGGGTGAGAGTAAATGTTCAACTTCATTGTGGGAAGGACGTGGGGTGGTGGTGGTGGTGGTGGTGGGGACACAGACCTTTGATGGTGGGAATGATGTTAATATATACTTCTATTAACTCATAGTCTCACAAATCATTATTTAATTAATATAAGAAGGGAAAATGGATTGAATGTCTCCGATATTTTGATTTTTAAGTATGCTTCAAAGTAGGGATAATGCGAGAGCTAATATCATTGAGTCTTAAAGAATTTTCAATGTAGACAGAGCTCACAAAAAGCACAGATCTAGAATGCCAATTCCTTAAAATGTTTTATTTATTTACCTATTTATTTATATTAATGAGAGGGATACAGAGAGAGAGAGAGAGGTACAAATAAGAGAGACCAGACAACTGTTCCACTCTGGTTTATGGTGTTGCTAAGGATTGAACATGGGATTTTTTGGAGCCTCAAGTTACCTCTTTTTAAGGAACTATTTATTTGAAATGGTAACCAGCAAGTAAGTTAAATTTCCTAAAGTTTTTTCACATGACCTTCAAGTTTCCTGTTTTCCCAATGAAAGGGAATTCTGAGCCAGATGGCACAGGAACAAGTGATAGGTGATAGCTTATTGTATGAGAAGGGGCTTCACAGGAACCTGGAAGTTCTTGATCAAATTTATGTAAGTGGTGAAGTATGTAGGGTCTAGCAAACCAGGAAAAGATTCTCACTGTTTTTATAATTGAATTTCTATAGACCCAAGATAATAGTTCTTGCTGTAGATCTCAACTGAAATCTTAAATAAAAATAATTATGATGTAGTATTTTAGGAAGTAAATAGTTTCCTAGCTTACCACCCTTCCATTCTTGTTTCCATTCTCACAGGTCATCAACTTCTCTACCAGAAAATCAAGTGCTAGGCAGCACTGATGCCACCCCTTGTGTGGATCAATAATGAAGCCAGTAGTCTTGGCTTGGTTGCCCTGTCTTCCTGTATATACCCACAATGATGAAGTTTCAGACCTAAAGCTACACACTCCCTCTGAAACACTGAGAAATACTTGCCCTGGTCTTATAGGTCATATATTTCAGTTCTCCTCCCTGATCATCTTGATATCTTCTGCAACTAAGTGAAGGTTTTCTCTTCTGCAGAATGATAAAGTTGCTTACGTACCTCTAAGTATATTAAAATGGGTAATAATCTAAAGCCCCTAAGTCTAGGTTGAATGAAATTTATGGAGCCAGACCTAGGAATACAGATAAAATGGTGACAAGCTCTCTGCTCCAGCACTCTCAACTGCTGGACATCCTCCTCTTTCAGCAGAACAGGAGATGACCCTCTGCCCCCCCCGTGTTTGCAGCCTGTGCACATTGCACAGACATAGCGTTTTAGGGTTTCTTGATCCCTCAGGACAAGGCTACACAGCCTGAAATGTCCATTGTTCCTTATTCTTTCATGTCACTGAAGGAGCAGTAGCTGGGCCTAGGCCTCACATGGTACAGTCGGTACTGTTGTTGTCACACTTGCCACAATGTCACTCAGTGCCTACTGGATGTGTACACAGGAGTCTGCATGGTGATCACAGCCAGGTGCTTTAACTATTTTGTACACCAGATCTTTGATGGTACATGTTTTCTAGATGTTGGGTCCGGTTGGATTCTTGTACACTAGCCTAGAGGGATTGAGGAAAGAGAGAGGTTAGTTACAGGGTTGGGTTACAGTGATTTTGTGACTTAGTCAAAGTCAGGCAGGGATTTAACACTGCACACTTTAATATTTGCTCTCTAAAGACCTGTTTCTAGTATCCTGAAATGCAGGAAACTCAGTCTCATAAAGGGACTTGTAAATTACACCATTTTTCTCAACTGTCCTGGAAATGTTAGAGAAAATGTAACTGCTTCCTTTTTCTCCATGATGATAGTCCTTACATATTGGATATTTCTAAACTGTATAAATCTTGGAGGCCATATTTGAAAATTGTGTGTAAAGAGAAATGAATTAAGAAATTGGAACTTTTGAATATTTAAAATGCTATTTTTGTATTTGTCAGTATGAATTTATATTAATATCATATAAATATTCAGCATTTTTGCTTAGTTGTTCATTAAAATAGTTTCAATTACTTTTATGTGTATTCAGGAGACACAAGAGTTATAAATTGAGGGAAACAGGTTGGGGAACACTCAGTTTAGTGCACACATTACTATACACAAGGACCAGGGTTCAACCCCCTGCTCTTCATCTTTAGGGAGGACACTTTACAAGAGATGGAGCAGGTATTCACGTGTCTATCTTTCTCTATCTTTCCTCCTCTATCAATTTACCTTTCCCCTATAAAATAAAAAATACAAAAAAAAATAAGGAAAGAAATGGCTGCCAGGATTAGTGGATTTGTAGTGCCAGTATAAAGGCCCAGTGCTGACTATGGTGGCAGTAAAAAATAAATAAAAAGTGGCAGTAAAAAATAAATAAAAAGTTACAAGCTGAATTACTGTTATTTTGCCTAAAATAACATATTTTGGGAAGTTTTGTGTCAGATCCTGAACATTCTATTGCCTCCAGTTTCATCCTTGCAGTGTTTTTGTGTTTGCTTTATCAGAACACCACTTAACTCTGTCTACTTGATTCATTTTATTGAAGATGCCTTTAAAATTTAGGTGAAAAGAGTTCTGCCAATATTTTCTTCTAAGTATTTGAAAGTTTCCTGTCTAACACCCAAGGGGTGTTGAAATCTCCTATTATTACTGTGTTGTTGTTAATATATTGCTGTAGTCATTTCAATAGATATTTAATGTATTTAGATGGCCTCTCATTGGATGCATAGATGTTAATAATTAAGTCCTCTGATTGATCCTCTGAGTGCTAATTAATTTCCATACCTATCATTTAAAATTTTATTTGTTTTAAGGTCTATCATGTCAGATATGAGAATAGCTGTTCCTGCCCTTTTTTGTGGTCCATTGGCTTGTATGGTAGTTTTCCATCCTTTCATTTTGAGTCTGTGTTTGTCTTGTTGAATTAGGTGGGATTCTTACAGACAACATATGGTTGGGTTTTGTTTTCTGATCCATCATCCTACTCTGTGTCTTTTAATAGGTGAATTCATGCCAATGACATTTATTTATATCAAAGATTGAAGATATTTTAATGCTATTCTAAAATTTTAGAGTGTTTTGATATATGGCATGTCGATGTTGATGTAATTGTTTCTAGGAGACCTTTCAGAACTTCTTTCAGGGCAGGCTTGGTGATAGTTGATTCTTTCAACTATTTCTTGTCTGAGAAGGTTTTTATGCCTCCATCTAGTTTGAATGACAGTCTATTTCAGCTTTAAGCTCTCTAATTACCTTGAAATAATTAGTTTTTTCTTTTGTAGTCTCATTTGCTGTTTTCCTATTTCTGATATTACTTTCTTTACTCACTCCTGTGACCAGTGCCTTTTAATTTGCGGGGGAGGGTATCTGGTTTGTCCTGGTTCATTTCTCCACTGTTTCTTCTTGGTTTAACCATTGTATATGGTGTGTTATAAGGTTCCTCTCTTAGTATTTTTCAATTCACTAATCACACTTTCCTGTGTTGACTTGTGTCTCAGTACTTAAAGAGTTCACAGTCATGGAAATTAACAATTGTTTCAAGGTTGTTTCAATCCTTGAGGTGAAACATGGCTGCTGTTATACCCTCTTTTGTTCTTTATCTACCTTGTAGGCTATGGGAGCCTGGGGGCTTTTTAAATATAAGTAAAATTTTTTTAGCTTAACTACTCACTCCTAATACAGTAGTTATGCAAAGAGACACCTATGCCCCAAGGGTCCAAAACCCCAGGCTTAATTCAGCTTCTTTCTTAGCAGCCAAAACCAGGCTGCTGTGAATTTATTTATTTAAAGTTTTTTTTAAAAATCTCTATTTATTGTATAGAGGCAACTAGAAATCAAGACGGAGGGGGTTATACAGAGGGAGAGAGAGAGAGAAAGACACCTGAAGCCATACTTCACTACTTGCAAAGCTTTCCCTGTCAGGGTCCTGACAAGGACCCTACTTCTCAATTTGACCAAGCTGGCTGACACACACTGTTGCACACCTGAGAGGGGGCCAACGAGGTCAAATCAAGCAGCAGGGGTGAGTACATTAGGGGGTCTTTCGCTGTAGATCTTGGCAAAAGATGAAGGTAAGGATCACCCCAGGACACTATTTATCTATGAATAGTGCATTTATTGCATGGCAAGCAAGGGTTTTTATAGATTGGGGTAGGGGGAAGAACATGGGAGTTATGGCCTAGCCTTATATAGTCAGGAATGTTAAGGGATACCTTATATGGTCAAGACAGCAGAATAGAGAAATGGTGAGGGTCTTCCCAGTAACTGTTGGGTAAGTGGACAAGCTAGTTTGGAGAATGAAGAAGCAAAACCGCCAGCTAGCACAGACTGGGGAGGTGGGTTCCTGCAGGAGGGAGACTCATGGGGGACTGGGGCCTGTTAGGCAGGTTCCTTCCTGCTCAACCCATAGAGGCAAAAAGTCCCTGGGGAGACTGATGGAAAACCTGTGCTTCCCAGGCATCCAGAGGTACCCCCCTGGATGGTCCACATCACACTCAACCTCAGCTTATGCAAGGCCCCACATTTCTCCTTGCAGGTGGAGACCAGGGGCTTGAACCTGAGTCCTTGTGCATTTTAATGTGTGCTGTCAAACTTGTGTGCCACCACCCACCCCTGCCCCTCTGACTCTGAATTTCTAGACAAATCCTGTTTTGTACTCCATAGGTTCTGAAGCAATTATTCACTGTGTTTTCCAACTCATCAGGAGAACAATGTGGAAAGGCTCCCACTATACATACATAACCCCACTTCCAGACCACTGGGAATGTATGTCTTCTCCTAAATTTCCTGATCAGGTCTCTGCCAACCCCCCACCCACCATATCACCACAGGGCTTCCCCACTGCTGCTCCAGCCTCAAAGGGGCAGTAGCAATGGAGACTCACAGTTGTATTTGGTGAGCCTTACGGGATCCTTTTCTCAAGTCAGCAGTTTATTTGTTGATAAAACAGACTGGAAGTGGTGTCTCAAATTGGCAAACTGTTGGACTGTTAGTGGTCGCTCCTGAGTACATATAGGCTTTCAGCCCCAAGAATCTCTCATTATGCTCCTCTCTGTCCATGAGCCACACATGTTTGCACTCATCTGTGACTTGGTGGGTTCCCAGAGTATTCTGAATCTTTTTTTGTTGTGTTGTCAGATGATCTTCTTTGTAATTCTTAGTTGACTGGGGAGAGACAATACTTTTCCTTTTAACTAGTCTATTGTGAAGAAACTGTGAGAATGTAGGAAAAGAGTTTAATGATTTTATATTTTGATCTGTGTAATAAAATGAAGAAAGGTGTGAGTCGTCCTCAGCCCTCTGTCTCCCTGGCCATTGGTGGTGGAGACCAGGGCCACCCCTGGGGTCCTGAGGAACCCTGCTAGTGAGGGTAAGTGCATGAAGAGAAATTCATGATCTCCGGGAGAAGCTTCAGAGAGACAACTCGTTTATTCAGGGGTACAAGCAGGTATATATACCCAAGGGTTAGGAAAAGGTGAAGATAGCCACACACACAATACAGGGTTAAGTCTTGACCTATTGATGTTTGTTTATTACTGAGAAGTTACCATACAAGGTCTCATCATGAGCTCATGCATAGGTAGGCTTTTCTCTAAGGTCTCATCATGAGCTCACCTTGCATAGGTAGGCTTTTCTCTAAGGGTAAATCACAAGCACTTCAGGGCAGGGGGAAGGAGGCAGTTAAGCAAGACCAGGATATTTGCAGTAGGTTTCAGTTGGCCATATATGGTAACTTATGGCTTTTGTTCAAAGGAATGAGGAAATATGTGCATGAAGGTCCCTGGCCTGGAAAACTCCATTGACCATAAGGTCATGAGGTCAGATGGGGACCTGCCTAATGCCTTTCCTATGAGGAGGGGGCTCAGGGTAAACCCTCTCAGTCCCTCATGGAGATGATGGTATGGATTTCCCAGACAGTGGGCTTTTCCCCACAGAAAGGAATGAATGCTGATTAATTTTGCTTCTTGTCTATAGGCATGGATTATTCTCAGACTGCTTCTTAGCATTTTTGTTTATTTATAACAATGAAATAAATGTTATAACTGGCTCCTTGCATTTTTATTTTGCTTTAATATGAATCCTTATGAAATTGGTATACTTTTTATTATTGCTGCTGGATTTTGGGGCTATTGAAAATATTCTATGAATATATATATATATATATATATTCACACCTATGTTTAAATTTTTAAGTAGGTGTAGTTTGAAGGAAAATAATCATTTGAAATGCAGAGTTGACACACTATTGAACTATTCTTTTACATCAAGCTGATCCATCTCCATATTTGTTTTACCCAAATTAAATGTAAACCTAAACATCTTAATAATATCCTGATAATTAACCTCCATCACAAGAAAGACTTTTTTTAGTTAACAAGGAGAGACAAACTATTGATAAATGGCACTTAATTAAAGAAACCTTGTACAGACCATTAGCATTTTCATTTCTGTCAAAATAGTTTCTACTCAGTTGTAGCAGTAACCTACACACTAAGTGGTATTGATGCTTATGCAGAAGTAACATTCCTTCTCTATTCTGATTGTGTTGATAGCTAGCTCATCTCATTTAGAGAAAAAAGAAAACCTTGTTTATTAATGAGAAGGGGAAAAAGGGCGAAAACCAGAACATCACTTCAGTACTTTTAGTGTTGGGAGGGCCACTATTCACTGCACCATCTCCAGGGTCTCTAGTTCACAAATCTTGACATAGATTGTTTTAAAGCATTAGAAAAGGAAGCAAACCAGATTTATTTCTTTCTGGACTAGAGAGTAATTAGAAGGCCAAAATAGACTTTTACTCAATCACATAAATTTAAATCAACCTGCATCCTAAACTCCCCAATCACATTCAGCTTCAGCAAGCCCTTTTTGACAGGAGAAAAATATATTACAGTTAGAACTCATATGATTAACTAATTGAAAGTGTACTCTTTATGGATTAAAATTTGACAGATTAGCTAAAAATTTAAATGATTAGTCTGGAATACAGTAATTGTTACATGAATTCTTTATTATTTTAGTAACACTTTTTATTTTAATAAAAACAGTTTTGTACATGAGAATTTATTTTTGTTTGCTTTCTGGTTTAACCTAAATATGTAAATATAGTTTTCTTTGCAATTAACTACTAAAGGAATACTTTAGATATTAGTTAAGTGAACTATAATGAACATTTAAATTTACAAAGGTAATTTTAAAAAAAATAGAGAAAACAAGACACACTACCAAGGCAGACACATAAGACTGAGAAATTCTCATCAGAGGCAATGCAAACATCATAGATGACCTTCTGAGACAAAACAATCAGTTTGCTAGCCTAGAGTTCAATGACCAGAAGTATTTTTCAAAAACCAAGCTGAGTTAGGACTTTTTAGTAAAATTAAAATTGAGAGAATACACTGCCAGAAAATATACTTGACAAAGAATTTTACTAGAAGGAAATCAACATGTAAGAAAAGGCAATGTATGGGTAAATGTAGAGACATTTTCTTAAATTAAAAAGAGGAATTGATTATTTAGATAAAAATGATAGCAACACAATCACTCCAAAACTAACCTGGTCAGATAAAGTAAGAACTACAAAAGCTGAATAAGAGCAAGAGACCAGCATACTTTAATAATGACTCCTTGGTCACTACCAGGCCACCCCATCACCTGGAGTCCTAGTCAGGGTGTCCTAGTATTCCTATACAGACATAATGGGCCAATACCTCTAACAAATCCCTCTCTCTGTTGTCACTGATCATCTCCATCAGGAACAACATAATGGACCCTTCTGTGGTCTCTATAGGACCTTGCCATCAATGTGGATCAACAATGACAGGGAATGTTCCATTCTCTGAAGGGAGGTTGGAAAACATACTCTATACATACCTGAGGAAGATGGATCCTGAAATTAGTGCAGCCTGGAATGTTTCTAGTCGTGACCACAGAATGCGAACTCAGACCTACAAGGGTACAGAGGTTATATAGGCTCCTGTGTTGAATATGAGAACCAGATCAAATCCATGGGGTTTACAGTTAACAATATTTATACACTTTCCCCATATTTGGGAGCTGCTATCTTCCCTGATCCAGCTTTCTAGTCCTTTTTCCACCTATGACACCATGTTCCCAGACAATAACTTGTATCCACCTGCATATCAGATGTCAGGCTCAGGCAAAAACTAGTAAAGTAATAGGCACCTTGGAATATACCTAAAATAGACTTACTAGCTTTTCCAAAATGGAGATGCCCAAATCTTCATCTTCAATTGTTGGTATGCTTCTAGTTCTGCTTTTGGGATCCCTTCTGTTACATTGCTTGACGTTGTGGTCTATTTACATGGTCATTCTGTTACATTGGTTTGGTCTCATTCCCCCTGCCTCTGGGAGATTTTGGTTTAGTCCTTGCCTTTTTGGGCTTCTTCCTTCTCTCCTCCCCATAGTATATACTTCCTTAGTTCCTGACTCTTCTGCCGGAGGAGAGAGAGGTAGGACAGAATTGGGTTGTGATTAGATTAGATTAGTGTTTTGAATCATTCGCTCGTGAATAAAGAAATACTGCTTCTCCACTCAGCCATGTGTCCCTGATCGTCTGTCTCCTGCCACGAAGCTATCCTAGCATACTGGCACCCTGAACTTTGACATTCAATATTCTTGCCTTTAGGTTCATGATTAGTTAACAATTTGTTCTGCTTTATATCTTTACTCTTTTTCAGCCACCAGGTTCCAGATGCTACCAAGATGCCAACCAGACTTCTCTGGGCAGAAGACTCCACCAGTGTGTCCTAGAGCCCTACCTCCCCAGACCCCTGCCTCATTAGGGAAAGAGAGAGACAGGCTGGGAGTATGGATTGACCTGTCAATGCCCATGTTCAGTGGGGAAGCAAAACCTTCCATCTTCTGCACCCCATAACAATCTTGGGTCCATATTTCCAGAGGGATAAACAATAGGAAAGCTTTCAAGGGAGGAGATGAGGGAGCTCTAGTGGTGGGAATTATGTAGAATTTTACCCCTCTTATTTTCCAGTTTTGTCAATATTTCCATTCTATAAATAAAAATTGTAAAAAATAAATTACTAAAAATGATAGCAATATATTGAGGGATTAGAACAATGTAAAATGAAAGAATTGTGCAAAGCATGAGTGAAAGAAAAAGAAGATACCATTATAAGTTACTTTTATTATGTGTAAACTAGAATAATGTAATTTCCATTATTATTATTAAAGGTATACATTTTAAACTTGAGTGTATTTATGTATTTGTTTTTATGATAGAGAAACACCAAAGAGTCATATGGTTCTAGTGTATGGTGGTTCCAGGGATTAAATCTAGGATCTTTGAGACCTCGGGTATGTAAATCTATTGCTTTTAACATATTGAGCTATCTTCCTAGTTCCAGAATAAGTATTAGTATTAGATGAAATAGAATTTAATAAGCATAGTACTATGTTTCTCTGTTTGCTTTTATAGAGCTTGACCTGTGCATTCACTATTTTCACCACAGGCCAACATTTTCATGAAGATAGAGGGACAGATAGAGATAGAGATAAAGTGAGAGATAGCATAGCACTGCAGCTTCCCTCAGTGTCAGGTTACTCCCATGTAGTTATAAGACTTAAATGTAGGCATCCATAGCAAGACACATGCTCTACTTAGCTATCTCTCTACCCCTTACCAAACTTTAAGAACTATTGTAAACCTATGGGACTACAACAAATTAAAAAGCTTCTGCACAGCAAAAGAAACTACTACCCAAACCAAGAGACCCCTCACAGAGTTGGAGAAGATCTTTGATGCCATACATCAGACAAGAGGCTAATAATCAGAATATATAAAGAGCTTGCCAAACTCAACAACAAGAGAACAAATAACCCCATCCAAAAAATGGGGAGAGGACATGGAAAAATATTTACCACAGAATAGATCCAAAATGCCCAGAAACACATGAGAAAAATGCTCCAAGTCTTTGATTGTCAGAGAAATGCAAAAATAAATGCAACAATGAGATACCACTTCACTCCTGTGAGAATGTCATACATCATAAAAGGTAGCAGCAGCAAATGCTAGAGGGATTATGGGGTCAAAGGAACCCTCCTGCATTGCTGTTGGGAATGTAAATTGGTCCAGCCTCTGTGGAGAGGTGTCTGGAGAACTCTCAGAAGGCTAGAAATGGACCTACCCTATGGCTCTGCAATTTCTCTCCTGGGGTTATATCCTAAGGAACCCAACAAACCCATCCAAAAAGATCTATGTACACATATGTTCTTAGCTGAACAATTTGTAATAGCCAAAACCTGGAAGCAACCCAGGTGTCTAACAACAGATGAGTGGCCGAACAAGTTGTGGTATATATACACAATGGAATACTACTCAACTATTAAAAACGGTGACTTCACTGTTTTCAGCCAATCTTGGATGGACCTTGAAAAAATCATGTTAAGTGAAATAAGTCAGAAAGAGAAGAATGAATATGGGATGATTTCACTCTCAGGCAGAAGTTGAGAAACAAGATCAGAAGAGAAAACACAAGTAGAACCTGAACTGGAGTTGGTGTATTTTACCAAAGTAAAAGATTCTGGGGTGGGTGAGGGGGATAATACAGGTCCAAAAAGATTAATGTTTCCTGGAGCTCCACTTGCCCAGACCCTTTCCCCACTAGGTAAAGTGAGAGACAGCCTGGGAGTATGGATTGACCTTTCAACACCCATGTTCAGTGGGGAAGCAATTACAGAAGCCAGACCTTCAACCTTCTGCATCCCACAATGACCTTGGGTCCAATTTCCCAGAGGGAAAGCTATCAGGGGAGGGGATGGGATACAGAGTGCTGGTGGTGTGAATTGTGCGTTGTTCGCCTCTTACCCTATAGTTTTGTTAATGTTTCCTTTTTTATAAATCAAAAATTAAAAAAAAGAAATGTGATAGGGCCAATGGAAAAAAATTAAAGAAAGCATACTTTTTAAGCAAAATGGAAAAAAAAGATGGCAGAGGACCTAGTGAGGGTTGTATTGTTATATCGAAAACTGGGAAATGTTATGCATGTACAAAGTATTTACTGTCGAATGTAAAGCATTAATTCCCCAATAAAGAAAAAAAGGATATATATATCCTGGATCAGGGAAGAGAGCAGGTCCCAAGTATGGGGAATGTATATAAATATGTTAACTGTAAACCCCATGGATTTGATCTGGTTTCTATATTCAGTACAGGAACCTACCTATATAACCTCTCTGTCCCTGTAGATCTGAGCTCTCATTCTGTGGTCATGACTAGGAACATTCCATGCTGCACTAATTTCAGGATACATTTGCCTTGCATAGTAGGTAGAGTATGTTGTCCAACTTCCCTTTGGAGAATGGAACATTCTCTACCTTTGTTGATCCACATTGAGGGCAAGGTCCTATAGGGACCCACAGAGGGGTCCATTATGTTGTTCCTGATGAAGATGACCAGTGACAGTGGAGAGAGGGATCTGTTAGAGGTCTAGGACCACCATGATGTCTGTGCCATCATGTCTGTGTGGGAATCTCAGGACTCCCTGACTCCAGGTGATGGGCTGGTCTGATTGTGACTAAAGAGTCATCATTAAAGTATGACAGTCTCTTGCCCTTATTCAGCTTTTGTAGTAATTACTTTTTCTGAGGATGTTAGACTTAGAGTAACTCAGGGAAGATTAATAGGATGAAGATGAGGAGAGAAGTTGTTTTTTTTGTTTTTTTTTAGATCATGCTTCTCTGCTAGACTGTAAATTCCACAAAAGACTAGTAGGAGCAAAGAAGGTATACTGTGTGTGTGTGTGTGTGTGTGTGTGTGTGAATGAATGAATAATATGTAACCCACTAATCAAAGAATAATGGCATAGGGATTTGTTAGAAAAACTGACAGAGAGGGAGGTTAGTCAAAGGAAGATAAATTTTCAGGGAAGAGGGGACTACTACGTAGGTATGTTATTAGGGGTATATCCACTTTCTCACTGCAAACTTGAGCAGAATCTGGTACCAGTGTGTTTAGTTACTATCACAAAATACTATGAACTATTGGTATGCTTCTAAGACCCCTTCTGTTTTATTGGTTTAATCCCCCCTGTTTAACACTGTATTCTATTTACATAACCATTGTTAACTAAGCACTGCCCTGCCTGAAGGGCATTGGTTTAATCCCCACTGATTCATGATGTCTTTTTTGCTCCACCCCCTCTCATAGTATACCCTGATTTGCACCAGTCACTTTTCACTCCACCCTCTCTATGTCACATCCTGTTCCCACCCTACTTGGCGAGTATATCTATAAGGACAGGATTGTGATTATATATAGTTTAGCTTAGCTTAGATTGTGCTGCATTCCACATGAATAAAGACTGAAATGCGTACAGCTCAGCCATGAGTCCCTGGTCATCTGTCTCCTGCCCGCAAAGCTAGTGTGGCATACTGGCGCCCTGAAACAGGGACAGGAATCTCAGATGCACACACATGCAGCAGACCAAAGAAGATCTGATAAGCAAAGCCGTCATGGCCTGCCTTTCTACTTATGAAGAGGTTTTCCAAAGCTTCTACTTTTTCTTCATGATACAGTTTCTCTGTCTCTGTAATATTTTGCTCTGGCCCACACTTTGGTTCCCTGACTGGGAACTTTGGTTCCTTATGACCATGATTGTAGAGCTTGGAAGATGCATGGAGATTTCTCCTTGGACTTTCTGGATTCCCTCTCCCATGTTTCCTGAGGAGAAGGACTACATTTTGCTCCAGGCCACACTTTCGTTTCTTATGAGGAGATGCACGAATATTTCTCCTTGGACTTTTTGGACTTCTTCTCGCATGTTTCCTGTGGAGAAGGACTAATCTAAATTGAAGAGCATTCTCCAGTACCCTGGAAGTCCCCAAGAATGGAGAAACGTGGTTAGTTCTACTCTCCTGATTTGATTCTTTCTTTGATGGGAAGACGTTTTTAAAAATGGGTGCCTGCAGCAATCCAGCAGGAACCGTCAGAAGCACCCTAAATGGAATTTCGAGGAGCTTTTTGGACTAGGACGCCCTCCGGGGACTCATGATGCTACATAGTGAGATCTGGATAATCTGGTTCAAGGTTAAAGAAGCAAAAACTGCCTACTGCTTTTCTCTTGATTTCCCCCTTGTTGTTCTCTCTGAATATCTTAAGTTTGCTGTCTGCTTTCAGTTGCATTTCAGAAGAGAGTGATTTGAATGACTAAATTTTTGTATTACATTGACTTAAAAAAATGCTGGATGCAGCCATGATTTCTAGAGACATCCAGAAACAATCCAAAAATTGTTTTTTCCTCCTTTTATTTCTTTTTTACTTCTTGGTATAAATCTGAAACATTTAATCCTGAAAACTATATGAGTTATGGGTGGGGTAGATAGTGCAATGATTATGTTAATGATTCTCATGCCTAAGGCTTCTAACCATGGTTCTTTTATTGAGTTTAAACTGTTTAAACAACCTTAAAATCATACTAGAAAGGACTTCCAATTATAATGGAGTTATCAATTATAGTAATCTAATCTAATCTGCTATAAATTTTGTTTGACAAGTAAGTAATTTACAGCTGTCAAGTCTTCACATAAAAAAGCATCTGCTCAAATGGAATCCCTGGAAATCCATTTGGACCCCTGTTCTCAGACATCGCCCACAAGATGGCATGACTATAACGCACCCCTGAAACCAATGATGTGACCTGGCACGACATGAAGAAACTGATTCACAGACTCCAAAGCTCACTCTCTACAGAAAAGCAGAATTCCGGTGGCTGACATTCCCCATCAAGACAGATGTGCAGCATTTCATCCCCTGGCATTTCTTCTGTGGTCATCTGCTTTGGACTGACACTTCTATTGGAATTACTGGTACACCTATTAGACACTTTACACAACTTTACAGCAGTTTCCCTTTATGCTGCTGGGTTTCTCAAAGACTGACAGCAGCAGTGCATGGACTTTGCAGCCAGAGCCTTGGGACTCTATAGGCCACGGCCCCTCACCTGCAGGCCCTGCCTTCAGAGGTAGGAAACCCCCCCTCCTTACTAGGTTATGCCCACAGAGGTAGGAAACGCCCTTTGAGGCAATAGATGCCCCCAGAGGCAAGAAATGCCCTTTTGCCTGCTAGGCCCTTTGAGGTAGGAAATGTCCCCCTTCAGGCTTCCCCTTGGCATCACACTCGTTCTTGTTGCTCCCCTATTTTGTTCCTCCATGTCTTATGCCAGTTCTTTTGAAAATGCCTGTACAATATAGGTTTCTGTTCACTTCACACTCCTGATACTATGGCCATTAAGTTAAAAAGAAAGGGGGAATTGTTGGTATGCTTCTAAGACCCCTTCTGTTTCATTGGTTTAATCCCACCTGCATAACACTGTATTCTATTTACATAAGCAATGTTAACTAAGCACTGCCCTGCTTGCAGGGCATTGGTTTAATCCCCACTGGTTCATAATGTCTTTTTGCTCCACCCCCTCTCTTAGTACAACGTGATTTTCACCAGTCACTTTTCACTCTACCCTCTCTACATCACATCCTGTTTCCACCCTACTTGGTGAATATATATATAAGGACAGGATTGTGATTATATATAGTTTAGCTTATCTTAGATTGTGCTGAATTCCACATGAATAAAAACTGAAATGTGTACAGCTCAGCCAGGAGTCCCTGGTCATCTGTCTCCTGCCCGCGAAGCTAGCTGGTAATGAACCAGGTGACTTAAGTGAGAGAAAAATGTGTATCCCAAAGTTCTAGAGGCACTTTGAAGACTATGAGCCAGAATCAGTTTCACACTTTTCTGCTAGCTTCCAGTAGTTTGTTGGCAATCTTTGATGTTCTGAGGTTTGTAAAGTATCACTCTGATATATCTCTTCATCTTCACATAGAATTCTTTTGTTATTTTTATTTTTAAATACATATTTATTTAATGAGAGAGAGAACAGAGCAGATTGGCATACATGGTGCTGGGTATTGAACCCAGGTCCACACACATGCATGCTCTGCACTTTACCCACTGAGATATTTCCTCAGCTGTCACATAGCATGTGTTTTTTCTATATGTGTGTCTGTGTTCAAATCTTCCCACTTTGTAAGTATACCTGTGTGTTGCATTAAGAATTCACTTTACCCTAGGAACATACTTAAAATAGTATTTCTCACTTCTTTCTACCTTAAAATTCCCATTCTTATCTACTCTATTCCTACTCTTCAGTTCCTGTTCATTAATCAATTTTTCATGCTTTATATTTTATTGAATTTTAGCCCCCAAGTTGCAGATGCTATCATGTACTTATCCTGACTGCCCTGGACAGATGACCTCACCAATGTATCCCCAGACCTCACCTCTCCAGAACCCTACCCCACCAGGGAAAGATAGAAACAGGCTGGGGGTGTGGATTGACTTGCCAATGCCTATGTACAGTAGAGCAAAAATTACAGAAGCCATATCTTCCACCTTAGGCACCTTAAAAAGAATTTTGGTCCATACTCTTGGAGGGGGAGAAGTGATATGGGGAATGTAATCAGAGGACTCTGAGTTCCAACTGCATCAGGACCTCTTCCTTCTGGAAGAGCAAAAAGGGAGGGACACTTGGATGTAATAGATGTAAGTGTGACTGGGAAAGGAAGAGAAGATGGGACCATAGGAAAAAAATGGGCAAATATATACAAATATGAACAGATATTTGTAGAAATAATAGTTATCCCATACCTGCAACTTTGGGAGAATTGCTGTGGCTTCTGATTAATGGAATGGGAATATGGACTCTGGTGGTTAGAATAGTGCAGAATTATTCCCTTTTTAAAAAATAATTGTACAAATCAATATTAAATCACTAATAAATTTTTTAAAAAGGAATTCACTCTATTCCATTATAATCTCTCTCTCCCTCTTTATCTCTCCTATCTCTCTACCTCTCTCTCCTTTTGGTGGCACCAGGTCCTTACACTACTCCTGGATTGGCTTTTGTATTTTTTAAAAATCTCATATATAGAGAGACAACTGTCTATGCTACTTCTATGTGGGGCAGTGGCTTGAAACTGGATCTTCATTTATGGTAAGGCATGTGGTCCACTGAATGAGCTATCTTCTCTTCTCCAGTATCTTAACTTCATTAATTGCATCTTTAGTGGCCTTATTACCAAATAAGGTACTTTCTGAGATACTGGGAATTAGAACTTCAATATATGAATTTGAATCATTGGGTGCCAAATTCAGCCCTTGATAACAACAAAGATCTGAGTTTGAATCTCTCTCTTTATTGACTGGAATGTTTTTACATCTGAAGATGTGGATAATAGTGCTTATCTTGCAAGGAACTTGTAAGGATTAAATGAGATAATGTCAGCAAAGCACTTAGCTTAGACCTGACCCGGCAAGCATTCAATATATGGTGGCTCTTACTGTTCTAAGCTAAATGCTCATTGATTGATTGATCCTGTTGTGCTTCTCCTGAATATATTTGAGAAATACTTTCATTTTTTATTTGATTCACTTACCCATTGGTAATAGGCAAGCATTCAATATATAGTGACTCTTACTGTTCTAAGCTAAATGCTTATTGATTGATTGATCCTGTCGTGCTTCTCCTGAATATGTTTGAGAAATATATTCATTTTTTTTATTTGATTCACTTGCCCATTGGTAATACATCTGGCCTCTATGAAATGTTTGCCAATTTCCTTCTCAGTCTGGTTTCTGGGGAGGCAGGAAGATAATTACTGAATCATAAGTGCTTAAATAATTAAACCAAAGTAAAAGAAAGTTGATAATAAACACTTTTGTGTGTATTATAATTATAGGATGATATCTCCTAGATAGTTAACCCTAGAGGCTTTATCGATTTAACTGAAACCTAATCAACTAACAACTCAGAAAAACTGTTAGAGGCACTTCTCTGGAGAACCACTGTAATTACCAGCTGCCCCCTTCTGGGTAGTGGAACTACCACCCTGCTTGAATTTGGTCAAGTAATTTTTCAGCTGAGTAATCCTCCCAGAGGACACAATTTCCCTTAATACAACTCCCTCCAGTTTTGTTGGCCACAGCAAATTAACCCCAGCTCTGCTCTGCAAAATGGTCATGATTTTAACCTGAGGCTCTATTCTCTTTCAATGTAAAGGGCGTACATTTAGAACTTCAGAGTCTGACAGGAAATCTGATCACTTTGGCCCTGTGTGAACAGGTTAGGGTTCCAGCTGCCTGGATCTGCTTCTCCCTTGTCTCTCTAGTGTATCTAAGGAGCCATGTTGGCCAATCTTTCCGACATCTAAAAATTGATATTTTAAAAACATTTTAACTTTTTATTTTGTTTTATTTATTTATTGGATAGAGACAGAGATAAATCAAAGGGGGGATAGAGAGGGAGATAGACATCAAGAGGGGAGAGATAGAGAAGGAAAGAGACAGAGAGACCCTGAAGCCCTGCTTCACTGCTTGTGAAGCTTCCTCCCTACAGGTGGGGACCAGGGGCTTAAACCTGGGTCCTTATGCTCTGTAATGTGAGTGCTTAACCAGATGCACTACCTCCTGGCCCCCCAAAATTGATCTTTTTTTTAGCTGAGTAGATACATCTAAATAGGAACAATTTCTTGTTTCTCCATTATAATCTGAACAGGGATTAGAGAATTTCTGTTTAGAAAGGGCAAATACAACAAGGTAGTTGATATTATATACTTGAAACCCCCCAGAAAAGGCAGAAGGAGCAAACATTGTTTATTGAACAGCCACGTATTATGTGCCAGGTTATATGCTGAGCATGTTGTTCACATAATTTCATTTAATAAAATGAAAAACCAGCGGCAAATTATTTTGGTTTGGTAAGGCTTTTCTGATTTGTAAGAAAATATTGGAATATAATTCTTTGTCATCCTAGCACCCCTCCCCCCCTCTATTTTTCTCTCTCATCACTTGGGTTTCACCTCTTTGGGATGACTTTTTCCAGATAGAGACATACAGATACAAAGAAACAGAGAGACAGCAAGTGAGAGAAACCACAACATTGAAGTTTCCTCCATTGCAATACAGGGGTGGGGGGACTTGAACCTGGGTTTCTCACATGGCAAAGCAGCACAGTATCTAAGTGAGCTATTTTACTAGAATACTAAATTATTTTTTGAGGAGGAATATTCAGCAAGGGTAAGAAATAAGCTGAAGGTCACATAGGTATTCAGAAGGAGATCTGGAAGGAGAAACGAAGTCTCTGAGGCCCAGATGGGCACTCGTTCTGTTCTCTTTGGCTGTCTCCTATCAGGCAGTTATTGACAACAATCAACTATGTTCACCATTTAATTAATTAATTTATTTATTTTTACTTTTTTTAAAAAATCCATTTACTTTATTTTTAAGACTATCCTCTGTTGGTGAATATGCAGATAGTATACACCTATGAGAAGCTCTCTAAGGTGAGCCTTTCACTTAGTAACTATTTATTTCTTGGTACCTTATGTCACTCTTACTATTTCTAAGAATTAGAATCTAATTCCTTTCCTTAGGTTGCCAGGCAGCATGCAGTTACCTAATGGCAGCTACAACTTGTCTTTTTGACAAGATAGATAGCATTTCAGCAGAATTATATTATAACATCGATCACCATGACAGGAGATATAATAATAATTGTGACACTTACCATGCACCCATTACAGTTTTTTATTTACTTATTTATTTATTTATTTAAAAATGGAGACATTAACAAAACCGTAGGATAGGAGGGGTACAACTCCACACAATACCCACCACCAGATCTCCGTATCCCATCCCTTTCCCTGAAAGCTTTCCCATTCTTTATCCCTCTGGGAGCATGGACGCAAGGTCATTGTGGGTTGCAGAAGGTGGAAGGTCTAGCTTTTATAATTACTTCTCCGATGAACATGGGTGTTGATTGGTTGGTCCATACTCCCAGTCTGCCTCTTTTTCCCTAGTAGGGTAGGTCTCT
Source organism: Erinaceus europaeus (assembly GCF_950295315.1). Classification (NCBI taxonomy): domain Eukaryota; kingdom Metazoa; phylum Chordata; class Mammalia; order Eulipotyphla; family Erinaceidae; genus Erinaceus; species Erinaceus europaeus. The sequence goes on from NC_080178.1 coordinate 32,009,638, forward strand.
GGGGAAGTGGAGCTCCAGGTCATATTGGTGGGGTTGTCTGTCCAAGGAAGTCTGGTCGGCAACATGCTGGCATCTGGAACCTGGTGGCTGAAAAGAGAGTTAACATACAAAGCCAAACAAATTGTTGAACAATTATGGACCTAAAGGCTGGAATAGTGAAGATGAAGTGTTGGGGGGTACTCACTACAGACTATTGTGTACTTTTGCTTTCAAGTATATATTTTGCCCTAGTTTATGGGTATGTGTGAACATAGGCTTTCTCTCACAGAACCTGGTCTATATCTAGGTTTTGGGACTTTGTTAGGAAGTGAACAACCTGGAATGGAATTAGAGAATACTATGAAAGGAAATGTATCACCTGAGTAATGAAGCTGAAGTGTTGTCATTCCATACCTGAAGTCTCTGGACACACTCTGTAGTGAAGCATGCTGAGGTGGCACTCACTGTGTTGATTAGGTTGTGATCGACAGATGCAATATTATTTGATATGAATTGAGAGAAGCATACAGGAAAGTGTACCCTACCCAAAGGTTCCTGGACTGGGGGATGTTTAGGCTCTATAGTGTAAATGTGAGGTTCCTGCTGTCTTAGGGTTCAAGAAGATAATGGATAGTTATTGTTATCACATTATTTGGTAATTGGGTTAACTTTGAAAAGTCCCTTTGTTAGGATTTACTGTATAATACCCAACATCGTGTATATAGCTGCACCACTGGTTGCTTCTGTTCTCCCTGGTCTAGGCTTCTGAGAGAGTCAACATATCAAGGACTCAGCCTATGTATTAAAAAAGACTCAGTCTGTGGTTTAAAAAGTTTGAGACATATGATCAATTTCCCCCTCTCATATTAATTAAATAGTGGTTTATATGACTACACTTTAATAGGAAAGTACATAAACACCATTACCACCACCACAAGACTGTGTCCCATCCCACCCACACACCCCTGCTTCCCCACCACCCCAGGAAGCTGAATGTCCACCCTCCCCTTCACCACAGGGTTTTTACACTGGTGCCCTACTCTAGATTTACTTAAATCCTGCTTTTAGTTTCCCTTTCTGTTCTTCTTTCTCAACTTCTGTTGACGAGTGGGTTCATCCCATAATCAGCTTTATCTTTCTGATTTAGCTCACTTAACATAATTCCTTCTAGCTCCATCCAAGATTGGTCAGAGAAGGTGGGTTCATTGTTCTTAATAGCTGCATAGTATTCCATTGTGTATATGTACCACAGCTTTCTCAGCCACTCATCTGCTGTTGGGCACCTGTGTTGCTTCCAGGTTTTAGCTATTATGAATTATGCTGCTATGAACATAGGTGTACACATATCTTTTTGGTTGGGAATTATGGAATCCTTGGGGTATATCCCCAGGAAAGGAATTACTGGGTCATAAGAAAGTCCATGTCTAGCCTTGTGAGAGTTCTCCTAACTGTTCTCCAGAGAGGCTGGACCAATTTACATTTCCACCAGCAGTGCAGCATGGTTCCTCTGTCTCCACAGCCTTTCTAGCACTTGTTGCTGCTGTCCTTTTTGATGTATGCCATTCTCACAGGAGTGAGGTGGTATCTCAATGTAGTCTTTATTTGCATTTCTCTGACAATCAGTGACCTGGAGCAATTTTTCATATGTTTGTTAGCCTTTTGGATCTCCTCTGAGGTGAAAATTTTTTTTCATATCCTCTGCCCATTTTTGGATGGGGTCATTTGCTTTTTTGGTGCTAAGTTTGCTGAGCTCTTTATATATTTTGGTTATTAGTCTCTTGTCTGATGTATGTCATGTGCAGATCTTCTCCCATTCTGTGAGGGGTCTCTTTGTTTGTGTGATAGTTTCGTTGGCTGTGCAGAAGCTTTTCAATTTGATGTAGTCCCATTGGTTTGTTTCTGCTTTAGTGTTCCTTGCAATTGGATGTGTATCATCAAAGATTTCTTTGAGGTTTAGGTGTTTCACCAATATTTTCATCTAAGTATTCGTTAGTTTCCGGTCTAACATCCAGGTCTTTGATCCATTTGGAGTTGATTTTGTTTCTAGTGAGATAAGGTGGTTCAGTTTCATTCTTTTACATGTTTCAACCCAGTTTTCCCAGCACCATTTATTGAAGAGTGCCTCCTTCCTCCATTTAATACTTTGGGCCCCCTTATCAAAGATTAGATATCCATAGGTGTGGGGGGTTAGTTATGGGCTTTTAATTCTGTTCCACTGGTTTGTGTGCATATTTTTTGTTCCAGTACTAGGCTATTTGTTGATGATGGCCTTATAATATAGTTTGAGATCTGGGAGTGTGATGCCTCCATTTCTGTTTCTTTTCCTCAAGATGTTTTTGGCAATTATAAGTGTTTTCTGGTTCCATAAAAATAATTGTAGTTTTTGTTCTGTTCTCTTAAAGAAGCTTGGTGGAACTTTGATGGGTATCGCATTAAATTTGTATATGGCTCTGGGGAGAATATTCATTTTGATGATATTTATTCTTCCAATCCATGAGGATGGGATGTCTTTCCATTTCTTGGTACCATTTTCTTTTTCCTTGAATAGTGACTTATAGCTTTCAGTATACATGTCTCTGACTTCTTTGCTTAGCTTTATTCCTAGGTATTTTATTGATTTTGCTGCAACTGTGAATGGGCGTTATTTCTGGATGTCTTCTTCTTCAGATTTAGTGTTTGCATAAAGAAATGCCACTAATTCTTGTACATTAATTTTGTAGCCTGATACCTTGCTATATTGCCTATTAATGTCCAATAGTTTTGGGATGGATTCTTTTGGTTTTTGTATGTATATTATCATATCATCTGCAAATAGTGAGAGCTTGACTTCTTCCCTTCCAATCCATATTGCTTTTATTTCTTTCTCTTGCTTGACTGCTATGGCAACAACATCCAATACTGTGTTGAAGAGTAATGGTGATAGACAGCCCTATCTAATCCCCTATCTGAGAGGGAATGCTTTCAGCTTCTGTCCCTTGAGTATGATGTTGGCTGTAGATCTGCTGTATATGGACTCCACTATCTTGAGGAATTTCCCATATATTCCCATTTTTTGTAGTGTTTTGAATATGAATGGGTCTTGGATTTTGTCAAAGGCTTTCTCTGCATCTCTTGCGATAATCATGTGGTTTTTGGCTTGATTTTATTGATGTGGTGAATGACATTGATTGACATATGTATGTTGAACCAGCCTTGCATTATTCCTGGGATAAATCCCACTTGGTCGTGATGAACAATCGTTTTAATATACTGCTGTATCCATTTGGCCAAGATCTTGTTTAATATTTTGGCATCTATGTTTATCAGAGATATTGGTCTGTAGTTTTCCTTTTTTGCTGTGTCCCTATCTGCTTTTGGTATCAGGGTGATGTTGGCTTCATAGAAGGTGGAAGGGAGTGTTCCTGTTTCTTCGATCTTGTGGAAAAGCTTTAGAAGTATGGTATTAACTGTTTCCTGAAAGTTTTGTAGAATTCGTTTGTGAAGCCATCTGGTCCAGGACTTTTGTTGTTGGGGATATTCTTGATAACTGTTTTGATTTCTTTGTCTGTAATTGGTGTATTTAAGTTTTGTAGTTTTTCTTGGTTCCATTTTGGAAGGGCATATGTTTCAAGGAATTCTTCCATTTCTTCCAGATTTTCTAGCTTGGTAGAGTATAGTTCTTCATAGAAGTTTTGCATGATTTTCTGGATTTCTGTGGTGTCAGTTGTGAAATATCCTCTATCATTTATAATTCTATTACTTTGAGTTTTCTTCCTTTTTTTAGCGAGTCTGGCTAGGGGCTTGTCCATCTTTTTTAATTTTTCAAAGAACCAACATTTGGATTTATTGATCTTTTGTATGGTTCTCTTATTTTTGATGTTGTTTATTTCTGTTCTAATTTTAGTGATTTTGTCCTGGTTTCTTTAGGGTTCCTTTTTTTTTTTTAATTTAAGAAGGGATTAATTAACAAAACCAAAGGGTAGGAGGGGAACAACTCCACACAATTCTCATCACCCAATCTCCATATCTCATCCCCTCCCCTGATAGCTTTCCCATTCTCTAGCCCTCTGGGAGCATGGACCCAAGGTCATTGAGGGTTGCAGAAGGTAGAAGGTCTGGCTTCTGTAATTGCTTCCCTGTTGAACATGGGCATTGACTGGTCAGTCCATACTCCCAGTCTGCCTCTCTCTTTCCCTAGTAGGGTGGGTCTCTGGGGAAGCTGAGCTCCAGGACATATTGGTAGGGTCTTCAATCCAGGGAAGCCTGGCCAGAATCCTGATGGCATCTGGAACCTGGTGGCTGAAAAGAGAGTTAACATATGAAGCCAAACAAATTGTTGAGCTATCATGGACCCAAAGCTTGGAATTGTGGAGAGGAAGTGTTAGGGAGGTACTCACTGCAAACTCTAGTGTGCTTCTGCTTTCAGGTATATATTTTACACTAGTTTATGGATACGTGTGAACATAAGCTCTCTCTCACAGAAACTGGTGTATATCTAGGTTATGGGACTTTGTTAGAAAGTGAACCACCTGAGATGAAATTAGAGTGTACTATAGAAGGAAAGGTCTCACCTGAGTAATGAAGCTGAAGGGTTGTCATTCCACACTTGAAGTCTCTGGACACAGTCTGAGGTGAAGCATGTTGACGTGGCAATCGTTGTGTTGGTTAGGTTGTGATCGGCGGATGCAATATTATTTGATATGGATTGGGAGAGGCATATGGGAAAGTGGGCCCTATCCAAGGGTTCCAGGACTGGGGGAAGCAGAGTCTCTATAGTGGAGATGTGAGGTTCCTGCTGTCTTAGGGTTCAAAAAGACAATCGATAGTTAATATTATCATCACATTATTTGGTAATTGGGTTGACTTTGAAAAGTCCTTTTGTTATGGTTTTCTGTACAGTACCCAGTATCTTGTATATAGCTGTGCTATTGGATGCTTCTGATCTACTTGGTCTAGGCTTTTGAGAGAGTCCGCATATCAAATACACAGCCTATATATTAAAAAGATTCAGTTTGTGTTTTGAAAAACTTTGAGACATACAATTGATTTTTCCCCTCTCATATTAATTAACTAGTGATTTATATGTCTACATTTTGCTAGGAGTGTACATAAACACCATTCCCACCACCAAAAGACAGTGACCCATCCCCCACCCACTCCCACCCCCCACTGTCCCAGGAAGCTGCATGTCTACCCCTCACCACAGGTTTTTTACTTTGGTGCCCTACTTACAATTTGGTCAGGTCCTGCTTTTAGTTTCCCTTTCAGATCTTCTTACTCAACTTCTGTTGATGAGTGGGATCATCCCATACTCATCTTTATCTTTCTGACTTAGCTCACTTAACATAATTCCTTCTAGCTCTGTCCAAGATGGGTCAGAGAAGGTGGGTTCATTGTTCTTGATAGCTGCATAGTATTCCATTGTGTATATATACCACAGCTTTCTCAGCCACTCATCTGTTGTTGGGCACCTGGGTTGCTTCCAGGTTTTAGCTATCATGAATTGTGCTGCTATGAACATAGGAGTACACACCTCTTTTTGGTTGGGTGTTATGGAGTCCTTGGGGTATAACCCCAGGAGAGGAATTACGGGATCATATGGAAGGTCCATGTCTAGCCTTCTGAGAGTTTTCCAGACTGCTCTCCACAGAGGCTGTACCAATTATATTCCCATCAGCAATGTAAAAGGGTTCCTCTGTCCCCACATCCTCTCCAGCATTTGTTGCTGCTGTCCTTTTTGATGTATGCCATTCTTACAGGAGTGAGGTGGTATCTTAGTTTTGTCTTAGTTTGCATTTCTCTGACAATCAGTGACCTAGAGCAGTTTTTCATATGTTTGTTAGCCTTTTTGATCTCCTCTGTAGTCAATGTTTTGTTCATATCCTCTGCCCATTTTTGGATGGGGTCATTTGTTTTTTTGTTGCTAAGTTTGCTGAGCTCTTTATATATTTTGGTGATTAGTTTCTTGTCTGATGTATGGCATGTGAAGATATTCTCCCATTCTGTGAGGGGTCTCTCTGTTTGTTTACTAGTTTCTTTGGCTGTGCAGAAGCTTTTCGATTTGATGTAGTCCCATTGGTTTGTTTCTGCTTTAGTCTTCCTTGAAATTGGGTTTGATTCATCACAGATGTCCTTGCGGTGTAGGTGGGATAGGGTTCCTTTGTTCCTCTTCCTCTAAGTTGTTAAGTTATGCAGTAAGGTTGTTTATTTGATCTTTTCTTGTTCTTTAATATGTGATTGTATGGCTATGAGTTTTCCTCTCAATACTGCTTTAGCTGTGTCCTAAATATTTTGATACTTGTGTCTTCATTTTCAGTTGTTCCCAGGAACATTTGAATTTCTTGCCTGAGTGTCTGTCTGACCCAGTGGTTCTTAAGCTGTATGTTGTTTAGTCCAAATTCTGTATCTTTTAGTAATTTTCTGTTTGTTGTTAAATGTTAGCTTTACTCCACTATGGTCAGAGAAGACACTTGGGATGATTTCAATGCTCTTGAATTTCTTGATGCTGTCTTTGTGGCCTAACATGTGGTCTGTCCTTGAATATGTGTTGTGTGGATTTGAAAAGAATGTATATTCCAGTTTTTTGGGGATGAAGAACTCAGTAAATGTCTAGGAGGTCTAGTCTGTCCATATCTTCATTTAATACTCTTCTTTCTTTGTTGATTCTCTGCTTAGTTGATCTATGTGTGAGAGTAGGGTGTTAAAGTCTCCCACTATTATTGTATTACTATTGATGTATTTTTATAGTTCTTTCAGTAGGTGTTTGATGTATTTAGATGGTCTCTCATTGGGTGCATAGATGCTAATAATTGTTAAGTCTTCTTGGCTGATTGATCCTTTAATAATTATGTAATGGCCTTGCTTATCTTTTATTACTTTATTTTTTAAAAAATACATTGTGTCAGAGATGAGAATGAGTGTTCCTGCCTTTTTTTGTGGTTCATTAGCCTGTATGATAGTTTTCCATCCTTTCATTTTAAGTCTGTTTTTATCTTGTTGTGTCAGATGGGATTCTTGAAAACAGCATATGGTTGGGTTCTGTTTTCTGATCCATCCTCCCACTCTGTGCCTTTTGATGGGTGAGTTTAAGCCATTTATATTTATTGATATTATGGATTTAATGTATTGTAGTGCCGTTATGCAACAAATTTTTATTTGATCTGATATATTGCAAGTATTATAGTGAAGTTCTAGTTTATAAAAGGTCTTTTAAAGCCTCTTTCATGGCAGGCTTGGTGCTGGTTGCCTACTTTAACTGTTGTCTGTCTCAGAAGGTTTTGATCCCTCCATCTAGTTTGAATGAAAGTCTAGAAGTATATATTTTCCTTGGTTGAAACCCTTTTTCATTCAGGCCTCAATAAATATCTTGCCATTCTTTTCTGGCTTTTAGAGTTTGAGTGGAGAAGTCTGCTGATAGTCTTGTGCGTTTTCCCCTGTATGTGACTTTTTGCTTTTCTTTCAGCCTTTAGGATCCTTTCTTTATTCATACTTCTTTTCATCGTAACTATGATGTGTCTTGGTGTTCAGGTCTGGGTTGATTCTGTTTGGGACTCTCTGGGACTCTTGAATCTTAATGTCCTTTCTGTTATTCAGGTCTGGGAAGTTTTCTTCTATTATTTCCTCTAGAATGTTTGCTTCCCCTTCCTCTCTTTCTTCCTCTGGCAGGCCAATTATACAAATGTTTTTTCTTTTGAGATCATCCTATATGTCTTTGTTGTTGTATTCAGTGTCTCTCAATCTCTTTTTGAGCTCTTTCACCTCTTTAGTTTTCTCTAGCTCATCCTCTGTCTGGCTAATTCTGTCTTATGCTTCTGTTTGTCTGATTTCTCTTCCCTCAGCTTCTTTCCTCAGTTCATCAATTTAGCTTTCATTTCTCTATCTTGAGATAGCTAGTATTTTTCTTGAGGGTCTCATCTGTTGTTTCCCTAATTCATCTAGCCCTTTCCTCCATAGTTGTCTTTATTTCTGTGATTATTATGTTTACTATTGCTTGCCTACTTTTCTTATCTATAGTTACTTCTGACTGATTTATAGTTTCTTCTGGGCTCCTGTCTTCATTCATTGTAGTAGCAATTTTATTTGCTCTTGGTTTAACCATTTTTTTTCATTGATGTGTTTTTTATTTTTATGTTCTGTTGCTCTTCTGTTGTTGTGTTTTGAGTACAAGCCTCACTATACTAAATATCTTTATGATAAATGCAATCACCAACCTTGGCAATTATAATAGTAACTGAGGCAAGGATTGAAGCAGTTTAACCAATACCGGTTAGCCAAACAATGCCTCCAGTCCAAGAAAAAGTAGCAACCAAATCCAAATGAAAAAGAAAGAGACAGGAAAAAAGAGATAGCAAGAATAGACAATTATGTAAATCTACTGCCCACTGTAAATTCTAGGGGTATCAAAAGGAGAAAGGGAAGTAGAGAAGAGACACACACAAAGAGAGTCCACTCTGAGCCATATTTATTCCCCCAAATAATTCATAAATGAGTATCAGTGAAGTCAGAAAGCTGAAGAAGGATGAAGGAAGAAAAGAAGATAGAAATGAAAAAAAGAAAAGAAAAGAAAAAACAAAGAGCAGTGAAAGTTTTTTTTTTTTTAATTAGCTAGAAGGAGGGATAAGGGGGAGAGTGGATAGAAGAGGTAGGTAGAATGAAACAAGTTCCTGTTACAATGGATGAGACACCCAGTAACCTAGCAATGGAAAATACACTAAAAGTTAATTTTGTTCAACCTGAGGAAGGGAGCGAAAGGGACACGTGTATATATAATAGTAATAATAAACTAGAACACAGTAAAAACCCTAACAGTCTGCAGCTTGGATGGCTCCTGATTGGCTCAGGCATCTTCAGCAAAGACAGCCAATTGTTAAAAAAAATAAAATAAAATTACACTCCTGGTGAGCCAGGAATCTTGGTAAAGAAAAAAACTCAGTAGGGAGCCTACTAATAGGAACTCTCCAGCCTCCAGGGTCTGGTTATAGGGTGGGGGAGAGGGGTGCACTTCAGAAATAATAAAATTTTCCTTTTTTCCCCTCTGTTTTCTAATCCAAATTGAGCTATAGTTACCTCCTTGGTTTCACATTTAGGACCCCTTATTCACCGTCCCACTGCTGACAGCCAGGTATCCTACCCTTTCCAGCATTTGTTGTCGGAGCTCACACCAGCAGCTACTTCCATGTCTTCATCTTGGCTCCACCTCCCCCCATTACACTTTTGAGTTGTTCACCGAGATTTAAAATTTTGTTATTACCTTGTCTTGTTGGCAATTTGTTGAAATTTTCCTGTGGTGTAATAATTTCTTAAGTGCTTTCCCTCTGGTAGATTTAAGGAAATTAGTATATGTCGTTGCTGACTTAGTTGCTTGAAATGATTCAAGAAGCATTGGTAATAAGGTCCAGTTTAAATGCTACTTTATTTGAAATGAATTAAGGGTCACACACACACACACACACACACACACACACACACACACACTTAAAACTGAACTAGAAGTCCATCTTTGTATGCTGTGTCCCCCTATATCAGAGCCCTTATCATTATTAGTATCTAGGAAGCTTCTTCACAGTCTGGGTGCCGGTAGCCAACCCCCTCCCGTCGCCCATCCTCCTGTATCTCCAAACTCAGTGGCCAGTCACCTAACTCAAGTTGGACGTGCTAAGATCGACCCAGTCTGGAAAAGAGAAATTTCCTATGAGTGGTCATCCCACTTCCGGTTATCTTGTCCATCTCCAAAACTCTCTCCCTTTACACTGTCTGAACTGGAAGAGGGTTAAACCGGGAACAGCTGCTGGCTATGATAACATCACCCCAGAACTCATTCTTAACCTGGGCCCCCTAGCAAAGAAGTGGCTCGCTTCATTCCTGTCCCACACCTTGGAATCTGAGTCTATGCCCAAAGTTTGGCATCGTGCGAAGATAATAGCGGTTTTGAAACCAAAGAAAGGCCCAACACTGGCCGCCAGCTATAGACCAATTTCTCTCCTCTCCATGTGTTACAAACTCCTTGAGAGGCTGCTTCTGTCACATATTTCTCCTCTTACAGAGAAATTCCTATCACCTGCCCAAGCTGGTTTCTGTCCAGGAAGATCTACCTGCGAACAAGCCCTGGCCCTCTCAACTTACATTGAAAATGGATTCCAGAGAATTTAAAGATGGGTGCTGTCTTTGTTGGTCTCACAGCAGCCTATGACACAGTCTGGCACCGTGGTCTCCTAGTCAAGATCTCAAGATGCCTGCCTCCATGGGTGGCCAACACTATATCGTTTCTTCTCCAAAACAGAAGATTCCAGGTGCATCTGGGTGACAAGTCTAGCAGATGGAGACTTGTCTCAAGTGGCCTCCCCCAGGGCTCTGTTCTGGCTCCTACACTATTTAATATTTACATCAATGACCTCCCAGAAACTTCTTCAAGGAAGTTCATCTACGCCGATGACATCTGCTGTGCAACTCAGGCATCCAAGTTTGACATCCTCGAGGAAACACTCACGAAAGACATGTCTCTGATATCTGATTACTGTAAAAAATGGCGACTAATCCCTAGCACTGCAAAAACGGTATCATCTGTCTTCCATCTACACCATGCCTCGGCCTCGCGTGAGCTTAATGTGCAGCTTGGCGATACGAGAATCCAGCATGAAGCCCAGCCAGTCTATCTTGACGTTACTCTCGATTGCACTCTGTCATTTCACGAACATCTCATAAAAACTGCAGCAAAGGTGGGTGCGAGGAATAACATCATTGCAAGACTGGCCAGCTCCTCATGGGGTGCGAGCACTTCCACACTATGATCATCATCTCTGGCATTATGCTATTCCACTGCAGAATACTGTGCCCAGTATGGTTCCGTAGCCCCCATGTCCACTTGGTCGATTCCAAATTATATTCCTCCATGAGGATAATTTCTGGAACCATCCATCCACCCTGGTTCCATGGCTGCCAGTTCTTAGCAACATTGCCCCACCAGATATTCGTCAGGATGCGGCATCATCTAAGTTCATTTCCCACATCTACGCTTGACCGGACCTGCCAATATACGCGGATATCTTCGCCCACCCTGTCCAACGCTTGATGTCTCATCACCCAATCTGGTCCCATATGCCTACACTGAACTTCTCTGTTCCAGACTCTTGGAAACAGAGTTGGCAGTTAGCTGAGGTAAAGAACAAACACCTCATCACAGACCCCTGTAAGCGTCAACCCGGCTTTGACCTAGCACGTTATGATTGGGTCCTCCTCAATCGCTATTGAACAGGCCATGGCCGGTGCGCCTCTATGTTCCACCGCTGGGGAGCCAGAGACAACCCAAACTGCCCCTGCAGCTACAGACAGACTATGACCCACATAGTCAATGACTGCCAGCTCTCCAGATTCAAAGGAGCTCTCGAAACTTTACATCAGGCTCAACCTGACGCTGTTGACTGGCTACGGAAGAAGGGCAAATGCTAGAAGAAGAAAGTTTTTCTCTTTTTTAAAAGGTCAGTTTCTTTACATTATGAGTCAGACTGGCCTCTGTTCAAGTCATGATTCTGTTAACCACCCAATACATTTCCTGGTAACTTCATCAACCTGTGAGAATGTCAGCTAGTTCATCTATAAAATGGGTGCTATCTATGAAATGTAGTACCCCCCAACTCTTTATCTGCACTATTCCAGCCATTAAGTTCATGATTGATCAATTATTTGTTTGGCTTTGTATGTTAACTTTCTTTTCAGCCACCAGGTTCCAGATGATAGCAGGATGCTGACCACACTTCCCTGGACAGATGACTGCACCAGTGTGTCCTGGAGCTCCACTTCCCTAGAGCCCCACCCTACTAGGGAAAGAGAGAGGCAGCTTGAGAATATGGATCAACCTGTCAATGCCCATGTTCATCAGGGAAGCAATTGCAGAAGCCAGACCTTCAAACTTCTGCATCCCACAATGACCTTGGGTCCATACTCCCAGAGGGTAAAAGAATAGGAAAGCTATCAGGGGAGGGGATGGGGTATGGAGGTATGGTGGTGGAAATTGTGTGGAGTTTTACCCCTCTTATCCTATGGTTTTATCAGTGTTTCCTTTTCATAAATAAAAAAGAGACAGAGATGGCAGAGAGAGTGAAAGAAACTACAGTACCAGTGCTTCTTTCAATGCAGTGGAGGTTGGGCTAAAACTCATATGACTCATATGATGAATCAGCACACTGTCAACGTGAGCTATTCCTCCAGTGCTACAGAAGAATTTGAATAGTAAATGGAGATGCATGTCAAGTGCCACAGAATGGAACTGACTATACAGAGGAAGTATCCAATAAGCTGGAGCTGGTGATCACTTCTGTCTTTATTATTATTTTTCATATCTATCATAGGATATCCATCTCCATAATTTCTGTCCCATGATAGTTACAAATTCAATGTATACTGAATAACCTAATTACTTCCACCATCACTTACACTCTATTACACTGACATTCTTTTACTGTTTTATACTTGATATTATAGTTCTGCTTACAGATCTTGGTCATTTTCCTCTTGAAATATCTATGCCAGGGAATGTTAATCTCATCCATACCAAATAGAAAGATACATGTGAGCTAAGTGGCACAGGTAAAAATATATGCTTAATTTGGCATTTATGTCAACTTCTTCTCTGACTCCAAAAGATAACAGATGTCTGTTACTAAGTCAGCCTAGCCACTTTCCACAGATGCTAATAGTCAGAGAAGTTGGCTACAACCACCCAGAGGGTGAGAATAAGTGACAGAGTCTGTCCCAGTACACCAGGAGTAAATTTCCTCTTCTAAAACCTGACTGTGATAGGTCTGATATTGTCTTGTACATACTGGAACAGTGGCACTAGTTGTTAAATAATTTTATTGAAGGAATGAAGAGTTCTAGCCTTAGCCCCTTTCATCATCCCACATCAGGTATTATGGACACCTTAGATCCTTTCTGGGACATCCTATACCTCCCCATGGTCTAGCAACTTAAGCCTTAATAATTGGCCTGACAAAGGGCTCAAGATTTAACTAATCCCGATGGTTTGGTGTCTACTTGATGTCTGCTAAATATTTTGAATACTACTCCTTGGATGGGAGTAACCAATCTGCTTCCTGATCATTCTTAGTCCTTCATTTTTCTCATTTACCATTCTAGCAATCTTCTGTTTTAGTTCTGCCAGCTTCAAGTTGGGGATTTGAGACTAACCTTCTTCACTGAATTCAGCCTCTTCCATTTCTCCACTGTGCCTGTGCCCTCTATATGTGATTGATCTGTTGGTGGTCAAAGTCTCCTCTCTTGACTCAAGTTCCTCTTATATCTCGTGTTAGTGGGTAGGTCTTTGCCTTTTATTGGCCCTCTCCTTGGAGCAGGCTTGTCAAGTATCCTGTATAGAGAAGACTGGGCTGTACTTATGAATTTACTTGTTATGTCTCTTTATTGAGTCACCTTAACAATCCCAATTTCAGTGCCCCCCCAATTGTGAAAATATGACAAAACATGAAACTTCCCTTCTTTCCTTCCTTTCTAACTTTTGCTACCAGGGTTATCACTAGGACTGAGTGCAGGCACTATGAGTACACCTGTCCTGACAGCCATTTTTTCTTTTCCTTTTTTTTTTTTTAATTTTGTTTTTACAGGACAGAGAGAAATTGAGAAGGGAGGTGGAGATAGAGATAGATGATAGATATATAGATATAGATAGATAGATAGATAGATAGATAGACAATTAGGCCTGCAACACTGCTACACCTCTAGTGAAACTTCCCCTTTGGAGGTGGGATTCTGGGGCTCTAACCCAGATCCTTTTATACAATAATGTATATGCTCAACCAGATACACTACCACCTAGCCCCATAACTTTTCAAATTTAGCAGGGAATCTTATTTCCCTCCAATCCTTAGAACCTGACTTCTTCTTCTAGCATTTGCCCTTCTTCCATAGCCAGTTAACAGCGTCAGGTTGAGCCTGATGTAAAGTTTCGAGAGAGCTCCTTTGAATCTGGAGAGGTGGCAGTCGTTGACTATGTGAGTCATAGTCTGTCTGTAGCCGCAGGGGCAGTTCGGGTTGTCTCTGGCTCCCCAGCGGTGGAACATAGAGGCGCACTGGCCATGGCCTGTTCGATAGCGATTGAGGAGGGCACAATCATAATGCGCTAGGTCAAAGCCGGGTTGACGCTTACAGGGGTCTGTGATGAGGTGTTTGTTCTTTACCTCAGCTGACTGCCAACTCTGTTTCCAAGAGTCTGGAACAGAGAAGTTCAGTGTAGGCGTAGGAGACCAGACTGGGTGACGAGACGTCAAGCGTTGGACAGGGTGGGCGAAGATATCTGTGTATATTGTCAGGTGCAGTAGAGCGTAGACGTGGGAAATGAACTTAGATGATGCCGCATCCTGACGAATATCTGGTGGGGCGATGTTGCTAAGAACTGGCAGCCATGGAACCGGGGTGGAACGGATGGTTCCAGAAATTATCCTCATGGAGGAATATAATTTGGAATCGACCAAGTGGACATGGGGGCTACAGAACCATACTGGGGCACAGTATTCTGCAGTGGAATAGCATAATGCCAGAGATGATGATCATAGTGTGGAAGTGCTCGCACCCCATTAGGAGCTGGCCAGTCTTGCAATGATATTATTCCTCACGCCCACCTTTGCTGCAGTTTTTATGAGATGTTTGTGAAATGACAGAGTGCGATCGAGAGTAACGCCAAGATAGACTTCATGCCGGATTCTCATATCGTCAAGTTGCACATTAAGCTCACGCGAGGCCGAGGCATGGTGTAGATGGAAGACAGATGATACCGTTTTTGCAGTGCTAGGGATTAGTCGCCATTTTTTACAGTAATCAGATATCAGAGACATGTCTTTCTTGAGTGTTTCCTCATGAAAGGATGTCGAACTTGGATGCCTGAGTTGCACAGCAACCTGACTAATGTATCAGACTACCTTGAGGACCAAATTTATCCCCATTTCCTCATATTCCTGTTATTTTCTGCTGTTCTTTTTCTGGGTTAAGGTTTTCCCTTCTGTCTATATTGCTGATTGTTCTCCAGGATAGATGGTCTGAACCAGATTCCTTTATAATTAAGATATAACAAATATTTACTGAAGGAATGTGATGAATAAAACAAATGTGATGAATAAAACAAAAGTTTGCTCTGTAGGGTATCTTTTTCTTGAGGATCCCATTCTGAACAAGAGAGGGAGTGTCTTTGAGTCTAAAAATCATGTAATTATCATGGGAACTGAATCCTGTTGAAGAGAAGGTAGGCTGCTTTGATACTGATGCTGTTCTCTATATTTAATTACCTTTTGTTTTTCTCTTAGTAATTAGTAAAGTGCCAGTCTGTCTCAGATGTGCTAAGGAGAACCAAGAGAAGATGTTTTTGTCTACACTTGAGCCAAAGTGTTAAAGAAACAGTGGCACACTTGGGGTGAGGGCTGGGAGTGAGTGGAGATAGAAAGTAATTAATATTTATTGAGCAACCATCATGTACCTTTTTAGACATGATCTCATTTTATCCTCACAGTAACATTGCAATGGTTTTAAATATAGAATCATATTCAGCCAGGCTAGTAGGTAATGAGCTCAAATTCTGGAGTGAGTAAATAGAAGAACTGGAATTTAAAACTCAGCCTTTCCATACATTAGCCATCCTGCTCCTACTGCTAGGAGCAGCGTAGTGGTGACAGCAGAAGTGAAAAAATCCAGAGAACTTTTATTAAACAATATTTTAAACTATTTTTTCTTTGTGATTAATAATGGTTGACAAGATTGTAAGATTAAAGCTATAGTTTCATATCACACCACTGCCAGATTTCTGAGCCCCTACTCTCACAGGATAGCCACCATAGTCCTAAGAGAGTCTTAGAGTCAGTTTGTGTACTTCTGTTTGTTTTTTGCAGGTTCATGTGTTTCAGTTCTCTAGATTCAACATATGAGTGAAACCATCCAATGGTTGTCTTTCACCTCTTTCTTATTTTGCTAAGCATAACAACCTCCAATTTCATCCCTTTGTCCTAAAGGACACAATATCATCCTCCCTCCCTTCCTTCCTTCCTTCCTTCCTCCCTTTGTTTCTTTTTATTTTTTGTTTTTTTGGGGGAGGGGTTAATGGTTTATGGTCAACAGTAAAATATAGTAGTTTGTACATGTGCAACATTTCTCAGTTTTCTGCATAACAATTCAACTCCCACTAGGTCTTCTTCTGCCATCATGTTCCAGGATCTGAACTTTCCCTGCCACCCCAGAGTCCTTTACTTTGGTACAATACACCAAACTCAGTCCAAGTTCTGATTTGTGATTTTCCTTCTGTTCTTATTTTTAAACTCTGTCTGTGAGTGAGATCATCCCATATTCATCCTTCTCTTTCTGATTTATCTCACTTAGCATGATTCCTTCAAGCTCCTATCCAATATATGTTTAAACTAGAGAGCTGCTGTGGACTGAAGCTGGGTCATCAAGCCTCAAGCATCAAACCATTATATAACTATTATGCTATCTCCCTAGCAGCCCATCCCTTATTTTTATTATATCATTTTATTGAGTGAAAAATTATATCATTTTATTGAGTGAAAATATATATAATGTCAGTGCACCACACCTTCCGACAAGTTTTAATCTTCTATGTTGGGCCTCTGCATCCTCAACCCCCTTTCAAAACTGGAAAAATTAAGGTAGAGGAAAATATTCTGACAGAGTCATACCCACCTATATTTTATCTATTTTGATCTCAGTCTATTACTTTATTACTGCCTCCTATTTATCGATCCAAATACTAATTACTAAGAAACTTCTTGTGCCAGATAATTCTAGATTCTCAGGATGCTTTTAAGCTGTGGGTTCAAATGTGAGGGGTAAGAATAATTTAGTTATGCCCAGAGTTGGAGGATGGTTGTCTCATACAGAGAAAAATGCTGAGGACAAAGCTGTTATGCATTCAAGAAAAGGTAATATGATTGATTGATTCTTCTAATGAGAAAGCTGGAGGATTCCACTTTTATTTCTTCAAACTTCTTACAGTTGGGAGAAGTCAAAAGTCCTAGGTGCTCCTGTAGAAAAATATTAGGACAGTCACAATGACTGGTTAGATTTTAAGCTGTTGGAAAAGGCTGAGCAAGAAAGTTGGGATAATGACATGAGCAAATGAAAGACTGAGAAGGAACATTTAAAGTCGAATTACTTAGTAAAGAAAATCTCTAACTGCAGTGGCAGCTCTGACTCTGTTGGTTTTGAAAATGCATTTGGAATGAGGAGACTGTAAAAAAGCTACTCTGCACTGTCAAAGAATATACTGAGTGGCACTTGGGATTCGGATCAAATCCAATCTTTGCAGCTCTGCAATTATAAACTATTTTCTAAAACTGTAGGCAGGTAGGATGATTAAAATATATGTTCTAAAGTAGCCAAGTGCTTCATCCAAATGTTTTAAACCCAAGTAGTCCTTCACTGCAGACCACTTTCTATATTAAATATTAATAAAAATAATTTCATTTTGAAGATCTGAATCCTTAAAATATCAATTTAGATGATGTATCTAAAGTTGGAAGAATCATTGAATGTATCTCTCCTCTACTCCCTGAATTTACAGATAAGGCAGCTAGAATCCTGAAAGGAGAAGTGAGTACCCATAATCACAAAGTTAGATTATGGGAGTTAAACCATGTTATTGAATTTTTCCAAAGAGCCAGTGTGTTGATGTATTGAAGTCCTCCTAATATTTTGTTCTCTGGAAAATGTCTTTCTGACTCTTTGATGGAATATTTGTACTAGAGTAAATAATGTTATTAGAAATCTGGACAGCATACCATTAGTATTGGGAAGGGGATTATTTATAACAGGACTAGTGGAATTAATTGTGGATAATGGAATACTCCAGAAGAATTATTCTGTTCTTTGTCTCTTGAATAAATACCCCACAATTTTTGAAATGTGCAAAAGAATGAAACTGAACTACTACATTTCACCACACACAAAAATAAACTCAACCAGACTTCCCCAGACAGATAACCCCACCAATGTGTCCTAGAGCCCCGATTCCCCAGAGCCCCACCCCACTAGGGAAAGAGAGAGACAGTGTAGGAGTATGGATTGACCTGTCGATGCACATGTTCAGTGGGTAAGCAATTACAGAAGCCAGAGGGTTAAAGAATAGGAAATTTATTCCCAGAGGGTTAAAGAATAGGAAAGCTATCAAGGGAGGGGATGAGATGTGAAGTTCTGGTGGTGGGAATTGTGTGGAGTTGTATCTCTCTTTTCCTATGGTTTTGTCATGTATCCTTTTTATAAATAAATAAAAAAAGCTTAAAATGGATCAAGGACTTGGATTTTAGACCAGAAATAGTCAAATATTAAAAGGAAAATATTGACAGATCTCTGTTTCATCTAAAGGTGTTTTCAGTGACAGAAGTCCATTTGCAAGGATGATAAAATTAAAAATAAACTATATCAAATTAAAAAACTACTGTACAACAACAACAACAAAAAACCCATAAAAACAAAGAGGTCAAAGAGACCCCTTACAAAACAGGTGGAGATCTTTACATACCACATATCAGACAAGAGGCTAATAACCAAAATATATAGAGAACTGTCTAAACTCAGCAACAACAATAGAAAAAAAATGACCCCATCCAAAGGTGGGGAGAGGATATGAATAGTGTTGTTGTGGTGGTCTGGTGTCGGGCTGCACCGCGGAGAAGAGAGCGGACGTCCAGAGCCAAGGGGTACACAAATCTTTATTATAGGATGGGGGGGTTTGGTTCAGACCACGTGGAGCCAGCCGGCAATGGCCATCCCCACTATCCGACCATGGGGGGAGAGCAGGGAGCAAGACCTCAGAGAGGGAGAGCTGAGAGCCCAGAGAGAGGGGGGGGTGAGGGGGCTTTTTATTGGGCGACAACTAGGGGTGACGTGTAGTGCCAGGATTGGTTGAAGGGGGCAATGCTAGGATTTCGCGGGGCGTAGTAAAACCTGGGGGCGGAGACTGCATCAGAATACCTCCTCAGCAACATCTCCTCCTATCCCTTTATATCTAAATGGACACAGTAAAGAAAAATGGAATGGAGCAGGCTTAAATGTTTTAGAGGAATGCCATGCTCAGGTGGGAAGATGTAGGACTTTCTGTGGAGGAGGGAAGGCTTAAATGGCTGCCAACCTTGTGAGATTTATGCGTCCTCCTGTGCTCAACCCCTCTTTAGAGAGAAAGACTTACCTGGAGAGACTCATCTCATAGGTTTAAGCGCAGCCTGCTCAACCATCTCTTCACAATATCTCTACATCTTTTCTATCTTTCTATCTAGTAATTGCATAAGATGTACAAAGTCTGTAAAAGACTACCATGGGGAGGAAACCTTTTGGGCATAAGCCTAAATGATATAACAAAATAGGAAGGGACAAGTAGGGGAGTAGTAAAAGCCAGTGTGGTGTGAAGGGAAGGATTGGTGTGTAAAGGAACATTCCCTGCTTTGGTGGGGAAAGGGGCAAGGGTACATAATGAGGGGGTGGCGGGAGGCATGACCCACCAAACAGAGGGTCTATTTGGCATTGTATAGTCCTCAAGGCAATAGTCTGTAAAGTCTATGAATTACTCAGGATCAGTCTATGAAAAACCAGCAGCATGAAGGGAAATAAGCTGCTTCAAAATTGTGTAAAATGTATATAGGGTATGTCAGAAAGTCCGATACAAGTCTCAGTCCGAAGTAAATGGCTAGGGGAAGAATTGGCAAGGGATGCAACGCTGCATGAGGGAGGTCAGCCGCTGGAATGTTGCTTTTCTGTAGATAGCCAGCTGGAACTGCCAACACGTGACAAGCAGGTCAGAAGCAGGAACGGTAACCAGGCATGAAGAAAGTTCTATCCTTGGAGTCTGTGTATCAGGTTCTTCAGATCGCGTTGAGTGACATCTAGGGTTTCGGGGGGTGTGCCACGGTAGTCGTGCCATCTAGTGGGTGACGTCAGGGTGTGCAGGGGTTCAGATGGTTTTTCCGGGATTCCTGTGAAAGAAACACAAACAATCTGCTTCTCGTGGTTAATTTGAACTTGTAACAAGTTATAGGTTTGTTATAGTTGATACCTCGATAATTATAATTGGTTTAGAATCTCTTTATGATTTTATTTAAAGGTCACCTAATGTGACCTCCTGTAGCAGCCTCTACCACAGGATCTTGAGACCAATTTTAGCTAAAATATGTATTTTAAACAGACTCAAATTGCTTAGAGAGTTAACGCATATTCGTGACAATGATTTTAACGTTTACAGTGCCAGATTGATGCCAGATCTGTTGTGGATTAATTTCCACAAGATAGTTTACAGGGCACCTTTGGGGGCCCTTCAAAGATGTCCTGTATATAAAATTTATATAGTTTAGTTTTGGGAATGAATAGTCACGTTGAACATTTAGACTTTTACCTAAATAGTAAGTTACCTTAACAAATTAATTTTTACCTTGTCTGGTAAAAGTGTAGCTGTAGGGTTACACTTTTGACCGTTAAGTTAGTGCTACCAAACTTGAGACGTACCCATAAACATTTAGTTATAACAAACTGGAGGAAAAAGAACTTTTGTTATAAAAACACATTATTTAAAAACAAATTTAAATCTGTCATTAGTCACACAGTTTAAGACTAAACACTTACATATATACCAAAACTATATATAAAATTCAAAAGAGGGAGAAAGAAAAAAAAATTTGGAATGTTTCTGGACGTCTCCAGAAACTTTGGCTGCGTCCAGCATTTTTATATAAAGCCAATTACCTTTTAGAGTACTCCAAGCAGATGGGTCATGCAAAAAAAAGTTTTTTTTGTCATTCAACACACTCACTCACAAAAACAACTGGCCAGTTATAACATAAGACATACAGGGAAAGGGTAGGAGAGAGGTCTCTGTGAGCCAGATTTTGTAGGTTCTTCCATGTCGTATTACGGGTCCTGGGATGTACCCTGCATCTGGTCCTCTTGTAGTATTTCTAGTTCTTCAGGAATAACAGCGCCATCCTGCGGGTATTGTCGGACATGGCGGGCAGGAGCCCAGGCAGGTTTAGAGAAATTTTGAGGAAAAATGCATGCGAAACCCCTTCCCATGGTCAATAATGGGTCAGGCCCTTTCCAAATTTTATCGAGTGGGTCTCTCCATTTGACCTTAATAGATGGGAGGGTAGATGGTGTTTGCCAGTGAAGAATAATAGGGGGTAAGGCTGAGTTATCGTAAATATTAAAGAGATTTAACGTAGTTAAGGCTTTTGCTAGCTGGATATTGGGGGGATATGTTCCTCCTTTATCTTTATTTAGTTGAGCCTTCAGAGTTTGATGGGCCCTCTCGACAATGCCTTGTCCCTGTGGATTGTAGGGAATGCCCGTGGTATGAGTAATATTCCAGAGGGAACAAAAATCTTTAAATTATTTGCTTGTAAACATAGGTGCATTGTCTGTTTTCAAAAATAATGGGACCCCCCATAACGGCAAAACAAGAGAGCATATGTCTTACAAGCTTTTTAGTACTTTCTCCTGTCTGAGCTGTAGCCCACATAAATTTAGAAAAGGTATCAATTGAGACAAACACATATTTTTGTTTGCCAAAGTTTGGTATGTGGGTGACATCAATTTGCCAAATAGCATTAGCTTTTAAACCTCAGGGGTTAACCCCAAGGGTCTGGATAGCAGGTGTCTTTATGAGACTTGCACAAGAAGAGCATGTAGCGAGGATATGTTTTAACTGTGGTACAGGAACATCAGGGAATCGAGCTCGAAGGCCTTTAAGATTAACATGGGTTAGAGAATGAAAATTAGCAGGATCAGAGACAGAGACTGGGAAAGTTCCTGTGGAGGCAAGGCAGTCAACTGCGGCATTCCCTTCGGACAGGGAACCAGGAAGAGGGCTGTGGGAACGAAGGTGTTGAATATACAGTGGTTGGGTTCAAGAACAGAGCATAGAGGTGATTTGAATCAAGAGAGGGGAAAGTGGGTTGTCATCAATTTTCACATAAGAACGAGCAAGCCATGGAAGTAAGTTAACAGTATACACACTGTCAGAAAAAAGGTTGAAGGATTCTAGTACAGCTTTTAGTACAAGAAAAACAGCATAAAGTTCTTTGTACTGAGGGGAATTATCAGGAAGCTCAGTAAAGAGAGGTTTAGGAGATTGTTTGTCTGGGTAATATATAAGAGCAGCAGCTCCCCTTTTTCCGCCATCAGTAAATATTGTAGGAGCAGAGGGAATGGGATCCTGAGAGAAAAGTTTAGGTGCTAGTAGAGGCAGAAGAGGTAAAGAAGCTATCAATTTATTAGAAGGAAAATGGTTATCTATTTGTCCTGGAAACCCCACGAAGCTTATGGCAAAGCGGGAATGATGGCGTATAGCCACTCTGTATCTGTGAGAGAAAAAGGCAGAATGATTAAATCCGGTTCTTTCCCTAAGACCTGCACAGACCTATTTCTCCCTTGGCGAACCATGAATGCTAACGCCTCTATCTCAGTGAGGAGTCTTGGAGCTCCTCCTACTGGTGTGTGAAGCCATTCGAGAACCCCATGGTCTTGCCACAGTGCCCCTACTACTGTGGGGGTGGAGTTGAAGATTAGAAGGTTTACCTGAGAGGAGGGGGAGAATCGAACAAGGTGCATGTCCTGGAGGGCCTGGTTAACCCTTTCCAGTGCCAAGGAGGCCTCAGGAGTTAACTTACGTTTTGAAGAGGGCTGTTTGTTTCCTTTCAACAGGTCAAACAGTGGTTGGAGGCAGCTTGTGGGCAGATAGAGATACTGCCTAAGCCAATTTAGATTTCCTAGAAAACTTTGTAAAGAAGCAAGTGTAAGGTTAGAAGGGAAGGTAACATTAGGTTTTAAGGGACGAATTTGCATTAGAGAAATCTCTGAACCTAGGAAGGATATTGGAGGGATTAGCTGTATCTTCTCAGGGGCTACATTAAGGCCAGTTTTCTATAATGCAGGAATGAGAAAATCACGTAAGGCATAGAGATCTGTATCTGATTTTCCCCATATTAAAATATCATCTGTATAATGAAAAATATTAAGGCCCTTATGAATATATGGGACAAGGGCAGATTTAACAGCATCCTGACAAATTGTAGGACTATTGGCCATACCCTGGGGCAGCACCACCCATTCAAATCTATCAGCAGGGCTGGCGTTATTAATAGACGGAACAGAGAAGGCAAAACGTTTACAATCTCGTGGATGCAAGGGGATAGAGAAAAAACAATCTTGTATATCAATAGATATGATTGGAATTCCCGTGGGAATTGCAGAAGCAAGAGGCAAACACCTTTGGGGGGAGCCCCAGACCTGAATGGTTTTATTTACTGCACGGAGATCTTGAAGGAGGCGCCATTTTCCCGAGCACTTTTTAATCACAAAGACAGGAGTATTCCATGGGCTTCGAGAATGACGAATGTGTCCCAAGGACAACTGCTCTCGGACGAGCTCTTTTAAAATTTTTAGCTTATCCCTAGGTAAAGGTCACTGTTCCACCCAGACAGGCTCATTTGAAAGCCAGCTTCAGTGGGGTGTTTGGCTACGAACAGTGGCATTTAGTATTGGGGGTGCTGAATAGACCTGGTATCGCGGGAATGAGTTTTATGCTCTGCAGAGTTGTCTGTGGATATTCTAACATTAAGACATTCCAGAAGATCCCTGCCCAGTAAGTTGGTGCTAATATTAGCTACCAAAGGGCGGAAGTGTCCGGTAGAACCTTCTGGGTCTTCCCACATAAGCGAGTCTTGTGTGCAAAATGCTCTCGTCATCCCTCCTATTCCATGTAAACTGGGTCCAGGGATGAGTTCCCAATCTTGGGGAACCTCTTCTTGCCTTAAAATTGTCTTTGCTGCCCTCGTGTCAATCAAAAATTTAAAAGGAATATTGCCAATCTTTACTGTCATAGAAGGGTGAGCTTGTTCTAAAACAGGAGTGGTCCACAAAATCTCAGGCCCCAAATTTGTACCATTCAGGGGCGAACCATCTTTATGAAATTGGGACCAACAATCTCTCTTCCAATGAAACCCCTTACGACATTTTGGACAAACAGTACGTGGTCTCTGGCTCCCTGACTGAAAGCGGGGTTGCTCTGGCTGGAGGCGTGGTTTCCCTGACTGGAGGCATGATCGCAACTTATCAGGACGTAACCAATGTCCTTGGCGACTGCACTGAAAGCAGGCCCCATTTTGCTTACATGGGGCAACTGCATAGACCTGCGTCGTAGCAGATGCCCCATAATTGCCTGATGTAAGTTCCTGTGTCGCTAGAATCCAATTATCTGGGTGTAGGTGTTTAAGATTAAGGCATACCTGATGGAATTGTGGTGTCATGCCTTCCCAGACAATAGAGCGCAGGAGTAGTGTGCGGACGTCAGGATTATAAACCTTTCTCTCTAAGCTTCTCTTCACCCTTGAGATGAAGCTCGCCAGTGATTCATCAGAACCTTGGTGAAAAGAGTTAATGGGAGCTGACGGATCTACATCAGGTGTGGTCACCCTTTCCCATGCTTGTGTTGCACAGATGCGTACCTGTTCAAAATAACCGGTTGGAAACCTGGCTTCTGCCTGCTGAGTTCCAGATTCATAAGCTCCTGCTCCAAACAAAGCATCAGAATTCCATTCTACCTGTTTGTTACTATTTTCCTGCGGTTGTCTAGAGCACTCATCGTGGAAGCATGCCTGCCACTAAAGATAGAGTGGTTCTGGGAGTGCAGTGCGAGCCAGATCTTTCCAGTCTTGTGGTGTATTTAGATGCTGGTAAAAACTCCTCAAGACGGACTTGGTCCATGGAGAATGCATTCCGTTCTCCCTGACCGCTTGTCTGAGTGTTCCAAGTTATTTAGAGGAATATGACTGCCACGGCTGAGGGTTTTGTTTAGAAGGGGCCAAGTTTACCGGGAATGTGTGGATTTGGTCCAATGGCGCGGGAGAGGGAGCTACAGAAGAACTGCTGTAGTGGCTGCAGGGGAGACTAAACACATATCTACGGGGACGGAGCTCCCGGGGTGGACTGCACATGGTTTAAAATCCTTAAATGCTGAAAAAATATCCTTTAGCTCTCGTATCTCAGCCACTAGGTCCCTTAATGGTGACGTATCAGCAGGGGGCAGGGTCAGGGACAAGGAAGCCTCAGGCAGAGCTGAAACCGCGGTGGCAGGGGCCATGGGCAGGGTCAGGAATGCAGAAGCTGCAGGCGGAGCTGAAACCAGGGTGGCAGGGGCAGGGAGGGGTTCAGGGTCGCAGAAACCTCAGGTGGAGCTGAAACCATGGAGGCAGGGGCTGGGGGCGGGCTCAGGAAAACGGAAGCTGCAGGTGGAGCTGAAACCGGGGCAGCAGGGGCAGGGGGGGTTCAGGGTCGCAGATACCTCAGGCGAAGCTGAAACCGGGGTGGAAGGGGGTGGGGTCAGAGGAGGAGCGTCTGAACACGTGTGCGTGTCTGTGGGAACGGAATTCTTGGGTTTAGCCGCTGATTGCTTAGGACGTCTAAGTCTTAAGCACATGTGATTTAACTCTCGTACCTCAGCCTCAAGGTCACTTATCCTTATGGCATACCATGTTTTACATATCTTGAAAGTGGTGACCACAGTTAAAAAAATCCAAGGGGTAGCGAAAATTAAACTGTTTATGACAGCGCGAATCTGTCCCAGGTCAAGAGATAATGACTCGGACACCTCCTCATAAAACGAGAAATTTCCCATGGTGGAGGGAAACGCGGGGCCACAGAAGTGGGCAGATGCCACTTACCTGTGTCTGGGCGATTTCGGAGACCTCAGGCTGGGCGTGGTGTGGGTACAGAACACGATGGGCGCCAGACGTTGTTGTGGTGGTCTGGTGTCGGGCTGCACCGCGGAGAAGAGAGCGGACATCCAGAGCCAAGGGGTACACAAATCTTTATTATAGGATGGGAGGGTTGGTTCAGACCACGTGGAGCCAGCCGGCAATGGCCGTCCCCACTATCTGACCATGGGGGGAGAGCAGGGAGCGAGACCTCAGAGAGGGAGAGCTAAGAGCCCAGAGAGAGGGGGGGGGTGAGGGGGCTTTTTATTGGGCGACAACCAGGGGTGACGTGTAGGGCCAGGATTGGTTGAAGGGAGCAATGCTAGGATTTCGCGGGGTGTAGTAAAACCTGGGTTCGGAGACTGCATCAGAATAACTCCTCAGCAACAGAATAGAATATTCACCAAAGAAGAGATATAAAAGCCTACAGACATATGAAAAAATGTTCTGAGTCACTGATTGTCAGATAAATGCAAATAAGGACAACAATGAGATACCACTTCACTCCTGTGAGAATGTCATACATCAAAAACAATAGCAACAACAAATGCAGAAGTGGTTGTGGGGACAAAGAAACCCTCTTGCAATGAAAATTGGTCCACCCCTATGTGGAGAGCAGTCTGGAGAACTCTCAGAAGGATAGAAATGGACTTAACCTATGATCATGCAATTCCTCTCCTGTGAATATATCCTAAAGAACCAAACACACCCATTCAAAAAAGATCTTTGCATACTTATGTTTATAGCAGCACAATTTGTAATAGTCAAAACCTGTAACCAATCTAGGTGTCCAACAGATGAGTGGCTGAGTTAGTTGTGGTATATATACACAGTGGAATACTACTGAGCTATTAAAAATGGTGATTTCGCTTTCTTCACCTCAACTTGGATGGAGTCATGATAAATACAGTAAGTCAGAAAGAGGAGAATGAATATGGGATGTTCATACTCATGGACAAAAGTTGACAAATAAGAATAGAAAGGAGAAACAACATAGAACTTGGACTGGGTTTGGTGTATTATACCAAAGTAATGAACTCTGGTAATGTGGGATTTGGGATGGAGGGGCAGTAGGGAGGCTGTTGTTCAGGTCCTGGTGCACTGGTGCATGATGGAGGAGGAAGATCTAGGCTGAGGGTGAGAGTGTTTTTCAGGAAATAGTGAAATTTTATATATGTGTCAAAAACTGTATTTACTGTAACCCTTTAACTCCCCAAATTAAAAAATGAAAAGAAAATAATAATTTATTACAGGCTTCATTGGAAGCTTATATGACCCTACCTACTTTATTCCCAACTATTCTATGCTCAATATACATCTGGATATTGAGGAATGAAGGAAAGCCATCACATGGAATTCATACTCTCATGCAAATGGGTAAGCTGAAAGTAAGGTCTCGATTGTCAAAATATTTATTTTGGGTCTAGTTCTCTCTCTCTCTCTCTCTCTCTCTCCCTCTCCCTCTCCCTCTCCCTCTCCCTCTCCCTCTCCCTCTCCCTCTCCCCTCTCCCTCTCCCCCCCTCTCTCACACCTTTTTGGTTGTAGGGTTCTGTGCTTCCTAGTCCCTGCATCAGAATCCTTCTTCTTTAGTTATTTAGCAGTGCACTTTCTTGTCACTCCATTTAAGAATACAAAGAATCATAAAGTGAAAGAAGTATTTATTTAATTCATCAACATCCAGTGAATCCCAACTGCTAGACCATACATTTGAAAAGCAAAGTCTGTCTATTTTTTCTTATAGCTAGTGTTAAACACAATGCTTGATACATAGTAGACACTTAGAAATTTTATGAATGATGAAAGGAGGGAAAGAAGATAGAATGAAAGACTGAATAAAAAAGAGTTTTGGAAAGACACAATGGAAGACAGAAGGAAAGAGCAAAAGAATGGATGAGATACGGAGGAAAGAAAACAATAGAGGGCAGGGGCCAGGTGGTGGCTCACCTGGTTAGGTGCACACACTACAGTGCACAAGGAACCAGGTTCAAGCCCCTGGTCCCCACCTGCAGGGGGAAAGCTTCACGAGTGGTGAAGCAGGGCTGCAGGTGTCTCTCTGACTCTCTCCACCTCTATCATCTCTTCCCCTTAATTTCTCCCTGTCTCTATATAATAAGAATGAATAAATAAATAAAGTTAAAAAAGGAAAAAAGAAATCTAAAAAAAAAACAAGAGAGGGGAGTAGAAGGAGAGAAGTAGAAAGGAAGGAAGAAGGAAAGAAGACTGTGAAACTGCTTAATCTGTCTGTTACTTACTCCAAGATACACATAAGTTTATTCTCTATTTGAGTCTATAATGATATTTCTCCATTGATTAGCTACTGAGATGAATATTTCTTGATATTTACTTACCTGTTAAGATGACTTTGACAAGAGAACTCTTCCTGATGCTAAAAATGTATTAGCTGTTACGGGAGCAGAGACAGGAGACGCAGAAATGAAGAGAAGTGGTCTGAGATTTAGGTGCAGTTTGAGTTCATTTTGGAGGGTTTTTGTGTTATTTGTTTTCTTGACAGCATGGTGGCTTCTTTTGAATGTTTATATTTTCATATGACACAGAGCTTGCTAATAATAATAAATAGTGTATGAAAATAACAAAATGTATAGTTAAAGCCTTGGTGTTTTAGCTAACTTTTACCCAAATATAATTGTCACTCGTGGCCATTTATTTTGAATTATAATAAAGACATTTTAAAACTGGAGCTTATTGAACTTTTTGTAAAGAGTTATATGTCTACCACTAGAAAATGCTTATCCAGACACTTTTTCTGGGACAGGGAAAACAATGTATTTCTAGTCCCCATGGACCTGACTGTGGCTGAAGAATACAACCACAGCAAGCCACTTGGTAAACCATCTTGAACTTTTTGGAACCCAGAAAATTAAAGAAGCATCAACATAAAATACTTTAAGAGTATTCCATTACTTAAATGCTTAAAGAAGAAAAAATATTTGCAAATCAGTCAACAGAATCCACTATATCAGAGAAAGATTATGATCAAGCATTGTGTTTAACACTATCTGTAAGACAAAATAAGAGAGAAAGAGTCTTTGCTTTTCAAACATATGGTCTAGCAGTTAGTACTCACTGGATGCTAATGAATTAAATAAATATTTCATTCACTTTATGATTCTTTGTGTTCTTAAATTGGTGATGGGCGTGATGTGCAGATACCTATAGCAGGGAAAAAGAAAATTTACATAAGTGACAAAGGTCTTATAATAATTATTTCCCAAAATAAAATTATTTTTAGAAACAAATACATTATATAGGACCATAACAACTCAAATATTTAAGGACTTGAGGTTTTTTGGCATTTATGATCTTTACTTTCCAGCAAAAATAAAATAATGTTCATGAGACTTCAGTAGCTACAATTTAAAAGGAATAGCTGTATCCTAATAGCCATAACTTATCTGGGATAGATATCTGGAGAAATGTAATTGGATTTCTTTATTTGTTGCTGCAATAGTTGCTCATTAAACATAAATAAAATATACTAGCCTTAATCAAAAGGAATAGCTGTATCCTGAAGTGAGCAAAAATAAAGGAAAAAAAAAAAAACATAGGTAGGTAAGCCCAGAAGGCTTGTTTCTCTTTCACAGAAATATTTGTCTCTGGGTTAATTCGGCATGGTAAATAGTTCATTGTACTTATATATTTTCTTCAAGTTTAGGAGCTACTATTTCTTCCCTGATCTAGTTTTCTAGTCCTATTCTCAACTCTGACACCATCTTACCAGACAATATTTTTAGTCCAACTGCAGGTTTCCTATCAAGCTCCAGCAAAAATTATCATAATCATAGGTTCTTAGGAATGTACCTAAAACAGACTTCCTAGCTTCTATAAAATCCTAAAATCCTTATTTCCATTTGTTCTACTCCTACTTTATGGCTCCTGTTCATTAAAAATTTTGTCCTGCTTTATATCTTACTGCATTTTAGCCACCAAGTTGCGGATGCTACTATGATTTCATCCTGAATTCCCTGGGCACATGACCTCACAAATATGTCATGGAACCTCACCTCTTCAGAGCCCTAGTTCACTTGGGAAAAACAGAAACAGGCTAGGCTGGGCTTGGGGGGGGGGGGTGTATGGATTGATCTGCCAATGCCCATGTCCAGTGGAGAAGGAATTACAGCAGCCAGACCTCCCATCTTCTGCACCCAATAAAGAGTTTTGGTCCATATTCTCAGAGGGGGTAAATGTTAGGGGAAGATGACCAGAGGGCTCTGAAGACCAATTCCATCATAACTCGAGAGAGAGAAGCGGGGGGGGAGAGGGAAGGAAACTCAGAAGCAGATGTTGTAGGTGTAACTTCGAAAGGAAGAGAAAGCAGGACTATAGAAAAATGGAAAAACATATAGATCATTATAGAAATAATGATCAATCCATATCTGTGATATTGGGAGAACTAATGCAGTTTCCAATAGAGAGAATGGGGACATAGAGCATGGGGACATAGAAAGGGGGACATAGAGCATAGAGCATGGGGACATGGTTGTGGGAAAAGTGTGGAATTACACTCCTATTATCTTATAATTTTGTAAATCATTATTAAATCACTCATAAAAATAATGCTTGTTTAACTTTCCAGTAACTGTTATGCTAGCTATCTCCTAGTCCTTCTCTTCATACTCCAGAGTGTGTCTCCTACTGGTTGATTCCAAAGGTGTTTGTGGTAGACCTTTTTGAGAGTGCACTAAGTTCCAATAAAAAGCCTATTGGCTATAATGCTGGAATAATATCTGAGTGTTTTCACAGTCCTTTCTAGATGTTGAAACCTACAATTTCGTACTAAGCAGCATCTAGCACATGTGCTGAGAGGTCAGAGTACCATCTTGACTAGAGGATTTAAGAGAATATATCACAATAATAATCATAAATCCATCTCTGTAATCTTAACAATAACAAAATGAGAATACTTTTAGAATATGAAATTAAGTCAATGGACCAAAGCTCAATTTGGTTTTTATTTTTATTTACTAGTTGTATGACATAGGACCTCTCCAAACATTATTTTTCTTCTTTGAAATATAAAGTTTTAAAAAGTTGTTTAAGATATGTTATATATTAATATATTTAATATATGTATATATTAAAATATTTATTTGTTAAAAAAAGAAAGAGAAAGAAACCATAGTGTCACTCTGGCATATGTAGTACTTGAAAATGAACTCACAACCACCTCCTCAGCCACTTTTTTTTTTTCTGAGAAAGACCAGAGCATCATTCTATCATTCATAACTTCCTTTCTTTCTTTCTTTCTTTCTTCCTTCCTTCCTTCCTTCCTTCCTTCCTTCCTTTCTTTCTTTTTTTTACCAGAGCACTGTTCAGCTCTGACTTATGGGGGATTGAACCTGGGACTTTGGAGCCTCAGGCATGAGAGTCTGTTTGCATAATCATTATGCTATCTACCCTCTGCCCAACCTTTTTTTTTTCTTATTTATTTATTTATTTATTTATTTATTTATTTATTATTTTTTAAAAAGAATTTATTTATTTATTTATTCATGAGAAAGATAGGAGGAGAGAAAGAACCAGATGTCACTCTGGTACATGTGCTGCCGGGGATCCAACTCAGGACCTCATGGTTGAGAATCCAATGCTTTATCCACTGCGCCACCTCCCGGACCACCCTTTTTTTTTTTTTTTCTTATTTGCATGTGGTATGGGGGATTTCACATAGTATGTCATGCATGTAAGGTATGTGCTGTACCTCTGTGCCACCTCCTTGGTCCAATTTAACCTTCTTCGAACTATGCTTGTTATGTATAAAATAGTACTAGCCAGTGTAGCCAGCATAGTTTTTAAGTTTTAATGTGTACCTACAGAGAAATATAAATGTGTAAATACACACAATGCACACATTTATATAGAAGTTTTGAAATTGTTATGATGTCAAACTATAAAAGAACCTACTTCTCTTTCTTTTTCTTTTTTTTTAATATTTTATTTTATTTATTTATTCCCTTTTGTTGCCCTTGTTGTTTTATTGTTGTAGTTATTGTTGTTGTCATTGTTGGATAGGACAGAGTGAAATGGAGAGAGGAGGGGAAGACAGAGAGGAGGAGAGAAAGATAGACACCTGCAGACCTGCTTCACCGCCTGTGAAGCGACTCCCCTGCAGGTGGGGAGCCGGGGTTCGAACTGGGATCCTTATGCCGGTCCTTGTGCTTTGCGCCACCTGCGCTTAACCCACTGTGCTACAGCCTGACTCCCCAAGAACCTACTTCTCAAAGACTGCTTTACTGTGACTTAGCAATTCCATTGCTCAAAAAATCATGTAGATTAACTTCTTTTAAAATATGAAGATATTTCTCAAAGTGTGTTGTTGTGTGCCTTGGAGAAGAGAGAGAGGAGGTCTGGAGCGAAGGGGGAACACAAATCTTTATTTGCACTGGCACCGCAGAGTTGGGTGCTAGAGAAACAGGTTGGGCCACATGGAGGTAGTGAAAATGGCCGCCTCACGCAGGAATGTGTCTGAACACTGAAGTGAAGCGCTGGCAAGAGAATGAGGTGTGGAAGAAGAAGGGCTTTTATAGGAGCAGCTTTCACGAGAATGGGAAGGGGGAGGAGTAACCATAGCACTCCAGGATAAGATAATAACTCTCTGCGAATGGGAAGGGGGAGGAGTAACCAAAGCACTTCAACTATGGCAGGGGAAATAGACAATGCCCTGAGGGCACAACATGGTGGAACAGGCGCTCCGAGAATGTCCCAACTCTCACGGGAACTAGCAATAGCCCAGGGGGACAACATGACAGATGTGACTGCACAATTTCCCAGCAAAAGTGTTGTCTTCAAAAGCATAGTACAAAATTACTATTTGCTCAAATTTTTCAGAAAATATCAGTCAGGGTCTCTATAAGTAAATTATATTGAAAAACATATGTAGAAACATTTATGATATGCAACCATTTAAAGCTGAGGCCAGTTTATAAGTATTGGTATAAAAATCTCTCCAACATAGAAGATTAAAAATGATAGGATTTTATTTATTTACATGACTGGATACACACAAAACTGTATATAAAGATAAGGAGGGGCTGGGTAGCAGCACAACAGGGTTAAGCGCATATGGTGCAAAGCACAAGGACTGGCATAAGGATCCTGGTTCGAGCCCCTGCCTCCCTACCTGCCGGGGGTCGCTTCACAAGTAGTGAAGCAGATCTGCAGGTATCTATCTTTCTCTACCCCTCTGTCTTCCCTCTCTCGATTTCTCTCTATCCTATCCAACAAGGACAGCAGCAACAACAACAACAACAATAATAACTGATAAACAACAAAGGCAACAAAAGGGGAAAAAACATCCTCCAGGAGCAGTGGATTCATAGTGCAATAATCCTGGAGGCCAAAAAAAAAAGTAAGGAAAGAATTACTTCTAATTTTATATGTTTCTATAAATTTGGGGTTGTTTCTTTTTTTTAAAGACACTATGTACATTCATTTTATAATGTAAAAGTAAAATTTCTGTCATAAGCCTTTTTTCTCAGTGTTCCAAGGAGAAGAAAAATAAATAAATAAATAAATAAATAAATAAATGTGAAAACTGAATCTCCAATATAATTTTCAGAATCAGTGTCTTCCTTTCACATTATAGGTAAAATAATATAGATAGAAAATACCATATTTTACCTATAAAAAAATTTTGTTGGAGCTACTGGAGGAAACCAGAGAGTTAAAAAATAACAAAACATAAATTTCATCTGGGAGGAGGGCACTGTGTTATTCTATATCTATATTTTGTTTGTTTGCTTGTTTGTTTCAAAAGCTTAGATAAAGAATGCTTTCAACAAAGAAGACAAATTTTCTTTCTTTCTTTCTTTCTTTGTTTATTTATTTGAAGGACTACAATATTTTCTGTTACAGAAGCTTGATAGCAGAGAAATGACAAAATGAGTTGGGGAGGTGATTGCCCTGAGAAGATAAATAGACTCCAAAATGGTTTCAGTCTGAACAAAATCAATTCAGTTGTCTACAAGCTTCACGGGAGGAAAATCACCTTTGCAGAATAAAATATTATTTTTGCCTCTGAGAGGAACAAACCACACCAGGGGAAGAAAGAAGCATTTTTGAAGCTATGACACATTCCTTCAACTAAAAATGAACCTTTACAGAGACACAGAGGGCATATACTTATTTTTCTCAGCATTGAATTTAAACCCTGTTCTTTTTTTTTGGTTGTTGTTGTTGTTGTTCTCCCAGCTACAGGGCATTACTCACTTTGCTATAATAGAATGGAGAGACAAAAGCCTGTCTTATATTGTGGGTGCAGAGGACTGATGTCCTAATGAATAAAAACAAAAGTCTTTTAAACTAAGAGGAGAATAGGAGAAAGTGTTTGAAAGGGAATTTCAACCCAGCAAACTATCCTCAAAATTGAGAGCCAATAACTTTATGCAGTTTTGTTCTTTATTTTGGGTGACTTCTGGGAAGAACAGTTACTATAGATTCTGTGTAAGGAACAGACAGAAGCATGAAAAGCCTTCCAGCAACTTTTGGAAAAAAAAAATGGCTAAGGATGCGTGACAAATTGGGACTGGTTGCTTCCTTGGAGTGGAGAGTGTCAGTAGAAATATGGGGAAGAAGGGCTAGAGCCTTTAGAAAAGCCAAACCCTAGTTCAGATGCTCCAGTAGAAAAGAATGAATTATCAAGGGAGAGGATGGGATATGGAGTTCTGGTGGTGGGAATTGTGGGAATTTTTTAATTGTGTGAAATTATACCCCTCTCATCCTATGGTTTTGTCAATATTTCCATTTTATGAATAACAATAAAAAAGAGAATGAATTTGTTAAGTCTAGAAGCAGAGAAGCTGAGAAAGGAATTGGTTCCATTTCTGTTTGTGTGGCCTTAATTTTTTTTTTTTTTTGCCTCCAGGATTATTGCTGGGGCTCAGTGTCTGCACCATGAATCCACTGCTCCTGGAGTCCATTTTTCCCACTTTTGTTGCCCTTGTTGTTGTAGCCTTGCTGTGGTTATTATTGTTATTGTTGATGTCGTTCATTGTTGGATAGGACAGACAGAAATTGAGAGAGGAGTGGGAGACAGAAAGTGGGAGAGAAGGACAGACACCTGCAGACCTGCTTCACCACCCGTGAAGTAAACCAGGATCCTTAACCCGCTGCGCTACTGCCTGACCCCCGTTTTCTTTTAATTTTAAGACTATTGATGGTGTATCATTTTTTTTTATGGATGAGGGGAGGTTATGCTACTTCCCGATTGTCACACGGCTATTAAATGATGGAGTCAGCATTTGACTCACTTTTAAAGTCTACTTTCTCTTCTACACCAAGTCTATCAGTTACATTGGCTTGTTCTTGGGAAATTCACCACCAGATCCTCTTTGCCATACTATCCTTACACTTTACCATTTCAAGTTTTTCCCTTTCCTCATCTTCTGCCTTTTTTCTCCATCCATAAAATTCTCAAATTCCAGAATTTAAGAATAATTTTTTTTTTGTTGGGGTTGGGTGGGTAAGGTTTACAGTATAGTTGATGAAACATAAAAATTATTTTTAGTCACATAACAATTCTGAAAGGTAGTTGTTTCTCTATAATATAGGTAATTTTGACTTAAAAATAATTGTACTGGATAACTTAATGCTTAATATTACTCACTGAACAAAGGTGTTCTGGGATAATGGAGCCAGGATTATAGCCATAATAAGCTGGGATATTGGAGCTTAAAATTTATTAGTGATTTAATAATTATTAATAATATTGAAAATAACAATGGTATAATTCCATACAGTTCCCACCACCAGAGTTCCATGTCCCATCCTCTCTATTGGAAATTTCCCCATTCTTTATCCCTCTGGAAGTATGGACCAAAATTCCTTATGGGGTACAGAAGGTGGAAAGTTTGGCTTCTGTAATTGTTATCCACTGGACATGGCATTGGCACTTCTATCCATACCCCCAGTCTATTTCTATCTTCCCTACTTGGAGAGGGTTCTGGAGATGTGAAACTTTGAGAGATGTTGATGAGGTGGTCTGCCCATGGAATTCAGGATGGAATTATGATAGTGCCTGAAACTTGATGGCTGAAAATCCGTAAGATATAAATCGGGACAAATTGTTTTAATAAACAGGAACCAAAAGATAGGAATAGAGCAGATGAAATTAGAGATCTTCATGTAGGAAGAAACTAGGAAGTCTATTTTATATATTTTACAAGGGGGGCATGAATTCAGTAATTTTTTTCCCGAGCCTGATAACTAACCTGCAAGTGAACTAAAAACATTGTCTTGGAAGATGATGTCAGAGTTGAAAATGGGGCTAGAAAACTGGATTAGGGCAGAGAGTAACTCCCAAATGTGAGGAAAGTATATAAATACTATTAACTGTTTATTTATCCCATCGATCTAGGAGACTGTGCAACCTCTGAGTCTGTCAGTCTGAGTTTGCTATCCATGTTCACAGCTAGGAACATTCTAGGCTTCACTCATTTCAGGACCAGTTTTTCTCGAGTAGCAGAGTAGGTTTACCCAGCCTCCCATCAGAAAGTGGGGCAGTCCCTACCGTTGCTGCTTTGCAGTAAGAATAAGGCCCTGGAGAGGCCCACAAGAGGATTTATGATGATGTTCCTCATGGAAGTGGCCAGTGATGGTGGGGAGAGGGATCTATGAGAGGTCTAGCTCCTTCGTATCTATGTAGGAATCCGAGGATCCCCTGACTAGAGTCCCAGATGAAGGGGTGGCTTGGTAATGACTAAAAAGGGCATCATTAATGTATGCTAGTCTCTTGCCCTTAGCCAACTTTTCTAGTTTTTTCATTATCTGATGAGCTTAGATTTTCTTCTAGTTGTTACAACCAGTACTGAGTCTATAGAATCTGGCCTCAAGTTAGGGAGGGAACAGACCTAGGGTTTAAGTGGGATCTGAGTTAACTCTAAATTTTCCTTCATTTGAATTGTTTGGTGATTATAATACAGGTTGCCATAGGGGACTGTAATTGTCCTTCAGTTGATATATAAACTTTTGCCAGTGTGTCTCTTGGACAGTTGTATGCAATATTTCTTCTACAGATTATCATGGAGGTGACATTAATGCTGTTGCTGTCAGAAGAGATTAGCAGATTTTTTTTTTTTTTTACTTTCTTTTGTGTAGTGAATTGAATAGATAAAATGATTGAGGGAAGTTAAGTAGGGGGTAGAAGAAGAAGAAGGTGTCTAGGCCTAAGTAGTAAATATTTGATTGGACACTTTATACTGTCCTCTTTAGGTCTTTCTACTCACTTTCTGAGATTATTAAATATAAGTCTAATCACAGCTGACTACTAGGGGATGATCCCACTCATAGGAAGAAGTTGAGAAAGAAGAAAAGAAAGTGGAAACACAAAGAAGAATTTGGCCTGGATTTGGAGAATTGCATCCAAATAAAAGACTCGGGGTTGGGGGACTGGGAGGGAAGAGTGGATTTTCGGATCCATTCTAGGGTGATTGGGGTAGGAACATATATCTTTGGTGGTGATAATAATGTTATACTATATGCTAATCTTATAAATCACTACTTATTCAATATGCCATAGGAAAAATAGATTGAGTGTTTCAAGTTTTTTAAGCACTTAGATTTCAGTTCTGAGTATATATTCCATTAGACTAAGCATTTAACATTTCAAATTAGTAAACTAATTGATTCTAACTATGGGCTTAAATTATTAAAGTATTTCTAAAACTAACTTTTTTTTTTCAAATACTATATTATGTACAATTGTAGACCAAGTAGGTCAGATTCAACTGGTCCCATCAGTATTTAAGATATAGTTATTTTTGAATAACATTAAATGACATAAATCTTGATGAGGTCATATATGGCACAGTAAATCCTTGCATTCTTGGGATAAATCCCACTTGGTTGTGATGAACAATTTTTTGATATACTGCTATATCCAGTTGGCTAGGATCTTGTTCAATATCTTGGCATCTATGTTCATCAGAGATATTGGTCTGTAGTTTTACCTTTGTTGTGTCCCTATCTGCTTTTGGTATCAGGGTGATGTTGGCTTCATAGAAAGTAGAAGGGAATGTCCCTGTTTCTTCAATCTTGTGGAAGAGCTTTAGAAGTATAGGTATTAATTGTTTCCTGAAGATTTTGTAGAATTTGTTTGTAAAGCTATCTGGTCTAGGACTTTTGTAGTTGGGGAGATTCTTAATAACTGTTTTGATTTATTTCTTTGTGATTGGTCCATTTAGATTTTGTAGTTCTTCTTGGGTCAGTTTTGGAAGGATGTATTTCTAGGAATTCTTCCATTTATTTCAGATTCT
Organism: Erinaceus europaeus; assembly: GCF_950295315.1. Taxonomy (NCBI): domain Eukaryota; kingdom Metazoa; phylum Chordata; class Mammalia; order Eulipotyphla; family Erinaceidae; genus Erinaceus; species Erinaceus europaeus. The sequence goes on from NC_080178.1 coordinate 32,047,604, forward strand.
CTAACTTGGTGGTATACAGTTCTTCGTAAAAGTTTCGCATGATTTTCTGGATTTCTGTGGTGTCAGTTGTTAAATCTCTATCATTTACAATTATATTTATTTGAGTCTTCTCCCTTGTTTTTTTTTTAATGAGTCTGGCTAGGGGTTTGTCAATTTTGTTTAATTTTTCAAAGAACTAACATTTGGCTTCATTGATCTTTTGTATGGTTCTCTTATTTTCAATGTTCTTTATTTCTGCTCTAATTTTAGTGATTTCTGTCCTTCTGGTTGTTTTAGGGTTCCTTTGTTTCTCTTCTTATAAGTCCTTATGACATGCAGTAAGGTCGTTTAATTGAGCTTTTTCTTGTTCTCTAATGTGTGCTTGTATGGCTGAGTTTCTCTCTCAGTACTGCTTTAGCTGTGTCCTAAATATTTTGATAGCTTGTGTCTTCATTTTCATTTGTTTCCAGGAACATTTGAATTTCTTGCTTGAGTGCCTCTTTGACCCAGCAGTTCTTTTTATTTTTTAATTTTATTTATTATTATTTATTTATTTAAGAAAGGAGACATTAACAAAACCATAATATGAGGGGTACAATTCCACACAATTCCCATAACCCGATCTCCACATCCCACCCCCTCCCTGATAGCCTTCCCATTCTCTGTCTCTCTGGGAGTATGGATCCAGGGTCGTTGTGGGTTGCAGAAGGTGGGAGGTCTGGCTTCTGTAATTGCTTCCCCGCTGAAAATGGGCGTTGACTGGTCGATCCATACTCCCAGTCTGTCTCTCTCTCCCTAGTAGGGTGGGGCTCTGAGGAAGTGGCGCTCCAGTATACATTGATGGGGTCGTCTGTCCAGGGAAGTCTGGTCAGCATCTGGAACCTGGAGGCTGAAAAGAGAGTTAACATACAAAGTCAAACAAATTGTTGAACAATCATGGACCTAAAGACTGTAATAGTGCAGATGAAGTGTTGGGGGTATTCCCTGCATGCTCTTGTGTAGTTCTGCTTTCAGGTATATATTTTTCCCCTAGTTTATGGGCACGGGTGAACCTATGCTCTATTTCAGGGGACCTGGACTATATCTAGGTTTGGGGACTTTATTGGGGAGTGGAACACCTGGAATGGAATTAGAGAATACTATGAAAAGAAAAGTCTCACCCGAGTGATGAAGCTGAAGTGATGACTTCCACACCTGACAGTCTGAAGTGAAGCATGCTGGCGTGGCACTCGTTGTGTTGATTAGGTTGCAATCTGCTGATGCAATATTTTTTTATTTGAATTGAGAGCAGCATGCAGAAAAGTGGGCCCCACCCTAAGGTTCCAGGACTGGGGGAAATATAGGCTCTATAGTGGAAATGTGAGGTTCCTGTTGTCTTAGGGTTCAAGAAGATAATGGATAGTTATTGTTATCATCACATTATTTGGTAATTGGGTTAACTTTGAAAAGTCCCTTTGTTAGGATTTGCTGTATAATACCCAACATCGTGTATATAGCTGCACCACTGGTTGCTTCTTTTCTCCCTGGTCTAGGCTTCTGAGAGAGTCAACATATCAAGGACTCAGCCTATGTATTAAAAAGACTCAGTCTGTGGTATAAAAAGTTCGAGACATATCATCAGTTTTTCGATTCTCATATTAATTAAATAGTGATTTATATAATGTTTACACTTTAATAGGATTGTACATAAACACCACTCCCACTACCAAAAGACTGTGTTCCATCCCCACCACCCACCCCTGCCCACACCCTCCACAATGCCGGGAAGCCCAATGGCCACCCTCCCCTTCATCATAGGGTTTTTACATTGGTGCCCTGCTCTCGATTTAATCAGATCCTGCTTTTAGTTTCCCTTTCTGTTCTTCTTTTTCAACTTCTGTTGACGAGTGAGTTCATTCCATACTCAGCTTTATCTTTCTGACTTAGCTGACTTAACATAATTTCTTCTAGCTCTGTCCAAGATGGGTCATAAGGTGGGCTCATTGTTCTTAATAGCTGCATAGTATTCCATTGTGTATATGTACCACAGCTTTCTCAGCCACTCATCTGTGGTTGGGCACCTGGGTTCCTTCCAGGTTTTAGCTATTATGATTTGTGCTGCTATGAACATAGATGTACACACATCTTTTTGGTTGGGCATTATGGAATCATTGGGGTATATCCCCAGGAGAGGAATTACTGGGTCATATGGAAGGTCTATGTCTAGCCTTGTAAGAGTTCTCCAGACTGTTCTCCAGAGAGGCTGGACCAATTTACATTACCACCAGCAGTGTAGAAGGGTTCCTCTGTCCCCACAGCCTCTCCAACATTTGTTGCTGCTGTCCTTTTTGATGTATGCCATTCTCACAGGAGTAAGGTGGTATCTCATTGTTGTCTTCATTTGCATCTCTCTGACAATCAGCGACCTGGAACAGTTTTTCATATGTTGGTTAGCCTTTTGGATCTCCTCTGAGGTGAAAATTTTTTTCATATCCTCTGCCCATTTTTGGATGGGGTCATTTGCTTTTTTGGTGCTAAGTTTGCTGAGTTCTCTGTATATTTTGGTGATTAGTTTCTTGTCTGATGTTTGGCATGTGAAGATCTTCTCCCATTCTGTGAGGGGTCTTTTTGTTTGTGTGATAGTTTCTTTGGCTGTGCAGAAGCTTTTCAATTTGATGTAGTTCCATTGGTTTGTTTCTGCTTTAGTCTTCCTTGCAATTGGGTTTGTTTCATCAAAGATGTCCTTGAGGTTTAGGTGGGAAAGTGTTTCACCAATGTTTTCCTTTAAGTATTTGATAGTTTCTGGTCTGACATCCAGGTCTTTGATCCATTTGGAGTTGAATTTTGTTTCTGGGGAGATAACGTGGTTCAATTTCATTCTTCTGCATGTTACAACCCAGTTTTTCCAGCACCATTTATTGAAGAGAGCATCCTTCTTCCATTGAATACTTTGGGCCCCTTATCAAAGATTAGATGTCCATAGGTGTGATCCAGCAGTTCTTAAGGAGTATGTTGTTGAGTTTCCAGATTTTGTGACTTTTTAATTTTCTATTTGTTGTTAAATGTTAGCTTTACTCCACTGGTCTGAGAAGATGCTTGGGATGATTTCAATGCCCTTGAATTTGTTGATACTGTTTTTTGTGACATAACATGTGGTCAGTCTGTCCTTGAGGGTGTGCTGGGTGGATTTGAAAAGAATGTATATTCCAGTGTTTTGAGGTGAAGAATTCTGAAAATGTCCAGGAGGTCTAATCTGTCCATCTCTTCAATTAATTCTGTTTCTTTGTTGATTCTCTGCTTAGTTGATCTAAGTGTGAGAGTAGGTTGTTGAAGTCTCCCACTATTATTGTATTACTACTGATGTTTTTGTAGTTCTTTCAGTAGGTGTTTGATGTATTTAGATGGAGTCTCATTGAGTACATAGATGTTAATAATTGTTACATCTTCTTGGTTGATTGAACCTCTAATCTTTATGTAATGGCCTTGCCTATCTTTTATTACTTTATTTAATTTAAAGTCTATTGTGTCAGTGATAAGAACGGTTGTTCCTGCCTTTTCTGTGGTCCATTATCCTGTATGATAGTTTTCCATCCTTTCACTTTAAGTCTGTGTTTGTCTTGTTGGGTCAGGTGGGATTCTTGCATGCAGCATATGGTTAGGTTGTGTTTTCTGATCCATCCTACCACTCTGTGCTTTTTAATGGGAGAGATAAGCCAATTATATTTATTGATATTATAGATTTAAGGTATTATAGTGCCATTATTCAACAAATTTTTATTTGCTCTGATATATAGCAAGTATTATGGTGATGTTCCTGTTTATAAGAGGTCTTTTAGAACCTCTTTCAGGACAGGCTTGGTGCTGGTTGCCTCCTTTAACTGTTGCCTGTCTGAAAAGGTTTTGACCCCCTCCATCTAGTCTGAATGAAAGTCTAGCTGGGTATATTATCCTTGGTTGAAACCCTTTCTCATTGAGGGCTTGATAGAAATCTTGCCATTCTCTTCTGGCTTTTAGAGTTTGAGTGGAGAAGTCTTCTGTTAGTCTTATGAGTTTTCCCCTGTATGTGACTTTTTGTTTTAAAATTTAAAGATATTTTTGGACATTACTTAATGTTCAGAGGATCAGTCAATCAAGAGGACTTAACAATTATTAACATCTATGGACTCAATGAGAAGCCATCTAAATACATTGAACATCTACTTAAAGATCAACTGCAATATTTTAACAGCAACATAGTAATAGTAGGGGACTGCAATGCCTCACTCTCTCAACATGATAGATTATCCAGTCAAGCCCCTGGTCCCCACCTGCACAGGTTCAATGCCATACACCTCAAATTTCAAAGCTGGATTTTAAAAAATATCTCTCACATAAAATTAATAATAAATAATTAATTGTTATACACAATTTTTGTCCAAAAATCTGATGTATGTTAAAGTGCCTGTGATGTGCTTTAAAAAATTCACACAGTGCTGTCATATTTGGTACAAGATAATTTAATTAAATGATCTTAAATTACATCAGTTTATTGCACCAAAGTAAAAGACTCTGAGGTAGTTGGGGTGTTTCAGTTCCTGAAACATGATGGCAGAAGACCTAGTGGGGGTTGTATTGTTATGAGAAAAACTGGGATATGGTATGCATGTCAAACTATTATATTTACTGTTGACTGTAAAACATTAATTCCCCCAATAAAGGAATTTTAAAAAGTGATGTTAAATTAAAAAAAAAAACAACCTCTAACTATGGGATTTTCAGAGTAAACCAAGCTCCCAAATAATTTGGTCGTAATAATAAATTATCTATTGCCTTCTTCAACTCTAAGACAGCAAGACACCTTCCTCATTCTCTTTAAATTCCGTATTTCTGGGGCTTTGTTTGCAATTTTTTATGCTTCTCCTCTTGATTTCTTATGCTTTGATTGCTGCCTCTGCTGACCTCAACTAAATCAATGCAACTAATACCACCACACTAACTTTCACTTCGGATGGTATCCAGAGATGCCGAGCCTGAGATGTCAACCCTCCAAGTCCAATAATCTGGTGAGACCTTTCCTTACACATGAGAGTACCCAGTTCCATTTCAGGTGGCACATTCCCTAACAAAGTTACAGACGCTAGATATAGACCCCAGGGCCCAAGGGACAGGGTGCATGTGCGCTTGTATCCATAAATTAGGGGGATATATAAACCTCAAAGTAAAAGTGCTCATCTTTTGCTTTTTGACTGAGCTCCTTTTAGATTAGACCTGAATGTGGGGCTGTTGAGACCTAATGGTGCACTAATTTTAATACCCACTAGATGGCACTGTAAAGTGCTTTGAGAAGCACTATAGCTTTGGTGAAAACTGTATTTTGCATTTGCTAAATACCTTACCCTCCAGGGAGTTCTGAGTCAACTCTTGAGAGGCTGGCATCCCAGCTTTATTTCCAGTGCTGATGTTTTCCCTAATCTATTCTTATCAGGAAGGAGATCATGAATGATTTATCACTAATGACTCACCATTAATGAAAATTACCAATGATCAATCTTTAAAACTTCTCTTTTGAAGTTTGCTTTCATTATTGACTTTCTTACCCGTGAAAATTATTCAGTTGTCCTGCACTTTCTTTCCCCAGGGGATAGTACATAGGTCCATTTTGGAAATTTGGGGAATTTTCCCATAGCCAGTAACTATTGATAGTTATCCATTCTGCTTTTAATAAGGAAGAGGAGTGATTCATGAGCTTTACTTCCTAGAGCTTGGGGGGTGGGGTTGGGGGTCAAGTTAACTGAAACCAAACCAAGTCTTACAGGCTCAGTTAAAGCTCCTGTCACAACTGCATATAGTCAGTGATGACTGTCTTGCTAGTTTCCAGCCATTTGTAAAGACAGTTTGTGCCATTTTTATCTTTGTTTTTCTTGATTTCATCTTGCAAATTATATATATATGCCTCCAGGGTTATTGCTGGTTATTGCTTGCACTATGGAGCTAGTTTTTTCCCTTTTGTTGCCCTGGTTGTTTACCATTGTTGTTATTATTATTGCTGTCATTGTTGTTGAATAGGACAGAGAGAAATTGAGAGAGGAGGGAAAGACAGAGAGGGGAGAGAAAGAGAGACCCTTGTAGACATGCTTCACCCTTTGTGAAGCAAGCCCCTGCAGGGGGGGAGCAGGGGGCCCGAACCGGGATTCTTATGATGGTCCTTGCGTTTTGTGCCATCTGTGCTACTGCTTTGCCTCCAAGATCTTTTTTTTTAACCTCTTGTTTTTCCTGGTTACCCAAAGGCAGCTGGAATATAATTCATAAATATGTACTATTGAGATTTCAGATAATTATCACTGTGCTCTCTAACACCATACTAGTTAGGACTTACTGTTACACTCTCCCATAACACTATGTATTCTACCTTCCAGGCAAGGTTAAAAGCAGTTTTCTATATTAGATCTGAAGGACCATTAGAGAAATAACCCCTTTAACACTGATTTCTTAGAAACTGCCATCTAGTAGAAAATAAATGTTTACCATAACTGAAATGAGTATTTTATTTTTTTTATAGTTAGCTATGTAGAGGATAAGTATCACTTGTGAATTTCTTTGATATATATTTACAAGGTACATTTAACATTGACAATATAAGAAAAAGTTTTACAAGGCAAAGAAGAGAGAGACGTTGTCCTGGTCAAAGGATACAGAGGGAGTCGGTCAGTAGCACAGCGGGTTAAGTGCACATGGAGCAAAGCATGAGGGCCAGCATGGCATAAGGATCCCAGTTGGAGCCCCTGGCTCTCCACCTGCAGGAGGTTGCTTCGCAAGCTGTGAAGCAGGTCTGCAGGTGTCTTTCTCTCCTCCTCTCTATCTTCCCCTCTTCTCTCCATTTCTCTCTGTCCTATCCAACAACAACAACAGCTATGACAACAATAACAACCACAACAATCAGAACAACATGGGCAACAAAATGGGAAAAATAGCCTCCAGGAGCAGTGGATTCATAGTGCAGGCACTGAGCCCCAGCAATAACCCTGGAGGCAAAAAATAAAAGGATAGAGAAATTGACACCTAGACTCCCTATATGATACACAAAGAAAAATGCTATCTTTCTGTTGTTTGAACAAAGCACTAAAAACTTAATTGTTCTTTGGAACTATTATGTCGCATTTTCATCTCTTGGGCTCTTGATTACGGTGATAGTTATGCAAAAGCCTTCCAAATTCTATTTAAATTACAGTTTTATTTTTATAAACGCATAAACTCTTATTCTATCAGAACATTTTTGGTGTTTTGTTTTAAACCTATGCATTGTTTTTGATGTCTGCAGCAGAGATTAAGTGGAGATAATTTAATAAAGATGTAAGAGGTGATTAGGGCATTAGTGCAGGAAGTAGCCTATGTGGTCTTATTGAAGTTATATACTAGCTCTGAGCCTCAAGTTTCACATATGTGAGATGTGGAGTTACGTTCATAAGAGTAGCAGGAGAAACAACTCTAGACATGATTCTCTGTCCTCTGCATTCTGGTATTCTGGTTTTTGCATAACTCTCTTATAAATACACTGAATCTGATGTTGCTTTGCTTATAAAAAATTGAATGTGACACAAAAAAGATATGGTGTCACTTCATGTTCAAGTTGAAGTACCTCTATCTACCTCTTTAGATTTGGTAAAACAAGCTAATATATTAGAAAAGATCAGATGACCAGTGCCCAAAGGATACCTTTGGCTGACGAGCAGCAAGGGACTGAAGCCCTTATCTCAAAAGTCCTGAGGAATTGAATCTAAAATCTTGTAAGTGAAGCTGGAAACAGATTATTTCCCAGTTGGTCTTCAGATGAAACCTCAGCACTACCTAACACTTTTATTGCACTGTTGCAAATGACCCTAAATAAGAGTAGTTAGTTAAGCTGGATTTCTAATGCACAGAAACGGAGCTAAGAAGTGTTGACTGTTTTTGAGCTTTTCAGTTTGAGGGAATTTGTAAACCAGCAATAGATAACTAGTATAAAATGTTTTCAAACTGATTGATAAAGCTTAATCATGATGACTACCACTATAGCTTCCCTATATTCCAAAAATACTTTCCCTCCTCTCTTTTGTTCATATGCAAATATATATATCATACCTGTACTGCTTAGAATATTGCTTTCTCTAAATCTTATTTATTTCCAACAAGGTCATTGCTGGGGCTCTATGCCAGGTCTATGAATCCACCACTTCCAGCAACCATTCCCTTCCCCCTTTCTATCTATTCTACTTGATAGGACAGAAATTGAAAGGGGAGTGGAGAAAGAGAGGAAGAGACACATAGGCACCTACAGACCTGCTTCACCATTCATGATGCACCCTTCCTGCAGGTGGGGAGGTGGGGCTCAAACTTAGGTCCTTGTGCATGGTAATATGTGTGCTTAACCAGGTGTCACTGGGCAGTGTCACTGTCCATCCTTCCCTTCTCTAAATCCTGTAAAGTGAAAATCTCTGACGTGATACACAACTAATAGTGTGGACAGCAAAGTAATAATGGTAGGGAGATTAGAAAACCCTAATTATTGATGTGTATTGGGTCACTTTTCTTTTTTTAAATATTTATGTATTTATTCCTTTTTTGCCCTTGTTTTATTGTTGTAGTTATTATTGTTGTTATTAATGTCATCGTTGTTGGATAGGACAGACAGAAATGGAGAGAGGAAGGGAAGACAGAGAGGGGGGAGAGAAAGATAGACACCTGCAGACCTGCTTCACCACTTGTGAAGCGATCCCCCAGCAGGTGGGGAGCCAGGGGCTTAAACTGGGATCCTTATGCTGGTCCTTGTGCTTTGTGCAATGTGTGCTTAACCCTATGCTGCTACCGCCCGACTCCTGTCGGGTCACTTTTCTTTAACCATAGTTTCTATATGTAAGAGGAGACTGAAATAGAGCTGGGTCTCAGAATGTGACTACAATGACGACATCATTGGATAACTTGTTAGGCATGCATATTTTCAACCTCCACCACAGATTACTAGAGAATCTTAACTTCTGAGGGTAAGGCCGAGTATTGAGGTTTTAGGCCCTCCAGGTAATTGTGATCCTTAGAAAAGTTTGAGAATCACTAGACTAGAAGTTCTCTAACCCTTATGCTTTGCCAACAGTGACGATAACAATAAATGATAATTGATCATGTCTGTCCCAGAGATTATGAAAGGACAGTACACTCATTATCTCATTTAATCTTCATGCCACCCTGTGGAGCAGACACTGATACTCATTTTCAGTAATAGTTTTAGTAATTTGTCTTCTTAAAGACAGGAATGGGGGTATCCAGTGTGGTGTGCCCAGATGAGCACACATATTAGTACGCACGAGGATCTGGGTTTGGCCACTGTTCCTCACCTGCAGGAGAAACTTCAGTAATGGTGAGGCAATCCTGTAGATGTCCCTTTTCCTCTCTCTCTTTCTGTCTCTCCCACTCCCATCTCCCATCTCAATTTCTCACTGTCTTATCTAATAAAAAGAAAGGAAGGAAGAAAGAAAGGAAGGAAGGAAGGAAGGAAGGAAGGAAGGAAGAAAAAAAAGACAGCTGGGAGTAGTAGATTCATTGTGTGAGCATGGAGTCCCAGCAATAACCCTTGTGGCAGTAAAAAGAAAAAAAATTACAGGGATAATATTTTTTAAAATCCTATAAAATTTGCCCAGGACTTGTAGCTTTTATTATAAACACTTATTAAACTTAACAAGTAAAGAATGTATAGGTGAATAAATAAATTAATTTATGAATAAACATAAAAGGAAACTATAACTGAGATTGTAGGTACAAGAGACTCTTTAGAATGTGATTAAATAGAAGCTTGGGTCAGGCTGGATAATCTAATTGTCTCTTAAATCAATATTGGGAAGGTACTTTCAAATCTGCTTACCTGTGAGCCTGGTCTTGATTACAGGGCAGCCAACCTCCTTTATTCCTACTGATGTCAATGTGCATGCTTCATCTATAGAGGAATCTAATATGACATTTATTCATTTTCTCTGGAAGATAAATTATTTTATAGAAATAAATTGATATCCCAAGGGCACAAACAAAGATTTGAAATGCTATTTCAGTCAAATTTATCTGAGTGAACTCTGTGCATCCCAGAAACTGGAGAGGGGGCCCTAGAAAAATTAATAGTCAATAATCCTCTCTCCTTGAGTAATTTTGATTTATCTTTGCATTTTTTTCAAGAGCTGTCTCTATCAACTACAAAAAAAAAACCCCAAGCATTATTTGATGCTATCAAATATCTCAATAGACACCTATACAAGTATACAAGTACCTACTCTCAAGTCAGCAACATACTACACATTATTCAACACTCTTATAATGTTACATCTGGTGTATGTGTGTATACACTTCTATCTTATTCCCTGCTTTCATCTATGAGAATACTAGACAGTGTTATAATATCATTGTTAATCTTTACTCAAAATGATTGTTTAAGTAAGGTCCAATTGCTATTATGATTTTGCAGATGAGAAACTGCATGATAAGGTTAAAAGTATCATGTTCATGATCACCATGATGATTTGGAATTCAGACTCAGGTAGACTAACTTCAAATTCAAGATACATAGTTATTATTTAAAATACTAATCTAACTAGATCAGAATTTAGTGCTACAAGTGGGCTCTGTTGTCTGTATAGGTTAGAAGTCTATGAGCTTCTAAGTGGGATACTCATTCTTTTTAAAAAATTTTTCTTTATTGGGGGATTAATGGTTTATAATCAACAATAAAATACAGTAGTTTGTACATGTATAACATTTCTCATTTTTCCACATAGCAATTAATTCCTTCTAGATCCTCTTCCTCTTCTGCCAACATGTTCTAGGACCTGAAACCTTCCCCCACCCCAGAGTCTTTTGCTTTGGTGCAATATACCAAATTCAGTCCAAGTTCAGCTTGTGTTTTCTTATTTTTTAGCTTCTCTTTCTATCTCTTTTTATCATTAGTGATTTAATACTGATATATAAGATTGTGAGATAAGAGGGGTACAATTCACACAACTCCCACCAGCAGTGTGCCATAGCCCATCCCCTCCATTGGAAGCTTCCCCAAACTTATTCCTCTGGAATATGGACCAAATATCTCTATCGGGTACAGAAGATCAGAGGTCAGGCTTCTGTAATTGCTTCTCTACTATACATGAGTATTGACAGGTCATCCATACTCCTACCCTATGTCTACCTTTCCTTAGTTGGGTAGGACTCTGGGGAGGTGGGGTTCCAAGACATATTGATGAGGTCATCAGCCTAGGGAAGGCAGGTCAACGTCATGGTAGTATTTTTCAACTTCTGCCTATGAGTGAGATCATCCCATAGTTATTCTTCTCTTTCTTATTTGTCTCACTTATCAGGATCCTTTCAAGCTTGATCCAAGATGAGGTGAAGAAGGTTAATTCACCATTTTTATTAGTTGCATATATTGTGTATAAAAACACAACTTTCTCAGTCACTCATCTGTGATTGGACAACTAGGTTGCTTCCAGGTTTTGGCTATGACAAATTTTGCTGCTATGAACAAAGATATTCACAAATCATTCTGGAAGAATGTTTTTGGTTCCTTAGGATACATCCCCAGGAGAGGAATTGCAGGGTTATAGGGCAGGTCCACTTCTAGCCTTCTGAAAGTTCTCCAGACTGCTCTCCACAGGGGTTGGACTAAGTTACATTCCCACCAGCAATGCAGAAGGGTTCCTTTGTCCCCACAACCTCTCCAGCATTTATTGCTGCGACCTTTTGTGATGTATGACATTCTCACAGGAGTGAAGTTGTATCTCCTTGTTGTCTGTATTTCTGTATTTGCGTTTCACAGACAATCAATGACTTGGAGCTTTTTTTTTTTTTTAGATTTTTATTTATTTAGTTATTTTTTGTGTTGTAGGCCTTTTTGATCTCTTGGTGAATATTCTGTTCATAGCTTCTCCCCCACTCCCCCATTTTTAGATGGGAACACCTTTTGTATGTGTGTGTTTGTCTGTGTGTATATTGCTAAGTTTGGTGAGCTCTTTATTTATTTTGGTTATTAGCCTCTTTTCTGATGTATGCATATAAAGATCTCCCATTCTGTAAGGGGTCTCTTTGTTTGGGTGATAGTCTCTTTTGTTGCAGCAGATTTTAAATTTGATGTAGTCCCACTGGTCTATTTTTTACTTATTCTTCTTTATAACTGGATTTATATCACTGAAGATGCCTTTGAAATTTATATGGAAAAGAGTTCTGCTAATATTTTCCTCTAAGTATCTTATAGTTTCTGGTCTAAAATTCAAGTCTTTGATCCATTTGGAATTTATTTTGTGTTTGGTGAGATATAGTGTTTCAGTTTCATTCTCTGCATGTTTCAACCTATTTTTTCCAACTCCATTTGTTGAAGGACTCATCTTTCCCCATTTAATAGTCTGTGAATGTTTGTTAAAGATTAGATGACCATAGGTGTGTGGGGTTTGCTTATCGGCTCTCAGTTCTATTCCAATGTGCTCTCACACTCTCACACTATTCCAGTGTGTCTATTTATGTTCCAGTACCAAACAGTTTTGATTACAATAGCCCTATAATACAATTTGAGATATGGGAGTGTGATGCCTCCAGTTCTGTTCTTTCTTTTCAATATTATTTTGGAAATTCTAGGTCTTTTCTCATTCCAGATAAACATTTGTAGCTTTTGTTCTATTATAAAAAAAATTGGGTGAGATCTTGGTGGGAATTGCATTAAATTTGTATATGGCTTTGGGTAGTACATTCATTTTGATGATGTTAATTCTTCCAACTCATGAACACTTCTTTGTGTTTTTTCTATTTCCTTGAATGGTGACTCATAATTTTCAGTATACAAGTCTTTCATAGCTTTGGTTAGGTTTATTCCTAGATATTTTATTGTTTTTGTTGCTATAGTAAACGGAATTGATTTCTGGGTTTCTTCTTCTGCTACATCAGTGTTTACATAGGGGAATGCCACTGACTTTTGTATGTTAATTTTATAACTGGACACCTTACTATATTGCCTGATAATTTCAATGAGCTTCCTGCTGGATTCTTTAGTTTTTTTTTTTCTATCTATATTATCACACCATCTGCAAATAGTGAGAGTTTGACTTCTTCTTTTCCAATCTGTGTCCTTTTAATTCCTTGCTCCTGTCTAATTGCTATGACAAGACTTCCAAGACTATGCTGAATAATAATGGTGATAGTGGCAGCCCTGTCTAATACCTGATCTGAGGGAAAATGCTTCTAGATTTTCACCATTGAGTATGATATAGGTTTGCTATATATAGACTCCACTATCTTCAGGAATTTTCCATCTATTCCCATTTTTTGTAGTGTTCTGATCATAAAGTATTGTTGTATCTTGTTAAAGGCTTTCTCTGAATCTATTGATATAACCATGCTATTTTTGGTCTTGCATTTATTGATGTGGTGGATCACATTGACTGATTTATGTATATTAAACCAACTTTGCATCCCTGTGATAAACCCCATTTAGTTCTGATGAACAATCTTTTTAATATACTGCTGTATTTGGTTGGCTAGAATTTTGTTCAATATTTTAGCATAAATTTTCATAAAAGATAATGGTCTATAGTTTTTTTCCCCTTCCTTCCTTCCTTCTTTCCTTCCTTCCTTCCTTCCTTCCTTCCTTCCTTTCCTTCTTTTTTTTTACTTTATATGTACCTGTCTGCTTTTGGTATTAGAGTGATGTTGGCCTCATAGAAGCTGGAAGGAAATATTCCTGTGTTTTCAATCTTTTGGAAGAGTTTTAAAAGTAGAGGGATTAACTCTTCCTTAAAGATTTATAGAATTCATTTGTAAAATAATCTGGTCCAGGACAATTATTCCTGGGAAGGTTTTTGATAATTGTTTCAATTTCTTTGGCTATGATTGGCCTGTTCTTATTTTCTACTTACTCTTTGTTTAATTTTGGAAGTTTGTAGGTATCTAGGAACTTGTCTATTTCTTCCAAGTTCTCAGACTTGGTGGAATATAGTTGTTGATAGAAGCCTTACATGATACATTAGATTTCTATGATATCTATTGTGATATTTCTTCTTTCATTTACAATCCTATTTACTTGAGTCTTTTCCCTTATATGTTTTGTGAATCTGGCTAAAGGTTTGTCAATTCTGTTTTCTCTTTCAAAGAACCAAAATATAGCTTTGTTCATCTTTTGTATGGTTCTCTTATTTTCAGTGTTATTTATCTTTGCCCTAATTTTAGTTATTTTAATCCTTCTGGTTTCTTTAGGTTTCCTTTGTTCTTCTTCTAGGTCTTTAAGGTGTGCAATCAGGTTGTTCATTTGAGTTTTTTCTTGTTTCCTAACGTGTGCTTGTATGACTATGAACTTCCCTCTCAGTACTGCATTCACTGTGTCCCAAATGTTTTGATAGCTTGTGACTTAATTTTCATTGAATTCTCAAAACATTTTGATTACTTTCTTAATTTCTTCTTTGACCCAGTAGTCGTTAAGTAGTGTACTGCTGAGTTTCCATATTTTGGAACTTTTCCTAATTTTTTATTTGTTGTTAAGTGTTAATGTAATTCCACTGTGATCTGAGAAGAAACTTGGGATAGTTTCAGTGCTATTGAATTTGTTGGCACTGTCTTTGTGGCCTAACATATGGTCTGTCCTTGATAATGACCCATGTGGACTTGATAGAATGTGTATTCCAGCATCTTGGGGTGAATAACTCTGAAAATGTCCAATAGTTCTAGTTTATCTATCTCTTCATTTAGCTCCCTCATTTCTTTATTGATTTTTCTGCCTGGGTGATCTGTCATGTTGAGAGACTGGGGCATTGCAATCCCCTACTATTACTGTGTTGCTGTTAAAATATTGCAGTAGCTCTTCCAGGAGATGTTCGATGTATTTAGATGGTCTCTCATTGAGTCCATAGATATTAATAATTGTTAAGTCCCCTTCATTGACTGATCCTCTGAGCATTAAGTAATGTCCAGCCCTATCTTTAAATTTTATTTATTTTAAGGTCTATCTTGTCAGATATGAAAATAGCTATTCCAGCCCCTTTTTTTGGGTCATTGGCTTATATGATAATTTTCCATCCTTTCACTTTGAGTCTGTGTTTGTCTTGTTGAGTTAGCTGAGATTCCTGCAGACAACATATGGTTGGGTTGTACTTTCTGATCCATCTTCCTACTCTGTGCCTTTTAATAGGTGAATTCAGGCCATTGACATTTATTGGTATCCAAGATTGAAGATATTTTAATACCATTATTGTAGATTTCTAGAGTGTTGTGATATATGTCATATTTATGGTGATCTGACTGTTGATAGACCTTTCAGAACTTCTGTAGGCTTGGTGATAGTTGATTCCTTCAACTGTTGCTTGTTAGAGAATTCTTTATGCCTCCTTCTAGTCTGAATGACAGTTTAGCTGAATACAATAGTCTTGGTTGAAAGCCTTTCTCATTGATCTTTTGACATATATCTTTTTAATTTAAATTTAACTTATTTACAAAATTAGAAAATATTGACAAAACCATAGGATAAGAGGGGTAACATTCTACACATTTACCACCACCAGAGTTCCATATCCCATCCTCATCCTGGAAACTTTCTTATTCTTTATCTCTCTGAGAGTGTGGACCCAGAATCATTATGTAGAATGTGGGAGGTCTGGATTCTGTATTTGCCATTGTCTTCTTGCCTTTAGAGTTTGTTGGAGAACTC
The DNA here is from genome assembly GCF_950295315.1 of Erinaceus europaeus. Taxonomy (NCBI): domain Eukaryota; kingdom Metazoa; phylum Chordata; class Mammalia; order Eulipotyphla; family Erinaceidae; genus Erinaceus; species Erinaceus europaeus. The sequence continues at coordinate 32,063,229 of NC_080178.1, forward strand.
TGCTGTGAATCTTATGGGTTTTTCTCTTTAATTGACTCTCTTTCTCTTGCTGCCTTCAGAATTCTTTCTTTATTCTCATTGCTTTTTCATTCTAAATATGATGTGTCATGGTGTCTTTAGGTCTGGGTAATTCTGTTTGGGACTATCTGGTATTCTTGAGCCTTTCTGTCCTTTATGTTGTTTAGAGTAGGAAGTTCTCAGCTATTATGTCCTGTAGAATGCTTTCTTCCCCTCCCTCTCTTCCTCTGGTAAACCAATAATGCCTATATTATTTCTTTTGAAGTCATTTAATGTCTCTATTGTTGTTTTCAGTATCTCTTAATATCTTTTTGAGATATCTTACTTTTTTCTTAGTTTTCTCTAATTTATTTTCAATCTTGATAATTCTGTTTCCTGCTTCACTAAAAAAGGGTGCGGGGGTAGATAGCACAGTGGTTATGCAAAGAGACTTCCACACCCAATGGTGAAAAGTCCTGGGCCCAATCCCCTGCTCCACCACCAGCCAGAGCTGACCCAAGCAGGTCTGAGTCTTGTGTTTCTGAATAAATCTTGATTTCTGAGGAAATTATTCACCCTTTTTCATAATTTATCAGGATAGTGATGTGAAAAGGCTCCTACTATATAGCCACACCTCCAGATCATAGATTTATACTTGAAACTAGGTTCCAAGCCTAGCTATGAATAAACTATGTTTTCATTTTCTGTGTTTAGCTTAAAAGAGTGTTATCATATTTCTTATTTTCCTTTATTTATTTTTGGATAGAGACAGAAATACAAAGGAAAAGTGAAATTATGGAAAGAGAGAGAGAGGGGAGGATCTACAGAACTACTTCACCCTTCATAAAGCTTTCCCCCTGCAGGTGGAGACCAAGGTCTTAAACCTGGATTCTTGAACCCTATCATGTGTGTGCTCTACCATATGTGCCACCACCCAGCCACCTGTTATTTCTTCAAATAGTATTATTATCTTATAATTCTGGAGGACAGAAGTAAAAGTAAGTTTTACTGGGATAAAAGACAAGTGTCATCTGAATATACTGTTGGAGGGTACTGTTTCCTTGCCTTTCCAGCTACTAGAGGCTACCTGGAGTCTTAAGTTATGACTCTGTCTTCCAGCTTCAGTTAGCAGTGTAGTGTCCTTCAACAATTGATTGTTACCCTTGGTTAATATAATATCCCTTTCTCTGACTAAAACCCCCACCCCCTTATAAGAACTTTTTATATTATTGCATAGAATCCTCCCAAAATAATGTAATAAAATTCCATTACCATACAGTATAATCTCATCTTAGGATGTTTAAGTGAATCACATTTGTGAAGTTTTGTTTCTCTGTAAGGTTGTGGGGGTTGGGGCTTGGATATCTTTGGAAATCATTGATTTTGATTAATATTTTGATGTCTTGTCTCTAAAAAAAAATCCATGTCCATTCCACATATAAAGTCAATTTAACCAGGGCTGGGTAGCAGCGTACCTGGTTGGGCACACATGTTACAATGCGTAAGGATCCAGGTTCAAGTCCTCTTCCCCCACCTGCAAAAAGAAAACTTCACAAATAGTAAAGCAGGAATACAGGTGTGTTTCTGTATTTTTCCCTCTCTATATTTCCATTCCTTTTGATTTTTGTCTGTTTCTATCCAATAAATAAATAAAGATAATAAAAAAGACATTCATCCTACCACAATAGCTCTCAAAGTCTTACACCATCATATTATATCATCAACACAAAGTTCAAAATCTCATCTTAACCTTATCAGTTCAGAAGCCCCAATCTTCATCATTAACACCATCTCAATCAAACATGACTAAGAATCATATAACCCCTTTTCAGTCAAAATATTCTCTGGGGACATCAAATTGATGGGATTTACAGTTAACAATATTTATATGCTTTTCCCATATTTAGGAGCTACTCTTCCTTGATCCTCCTTTCTAGTCCTTTTTCCAGCCATGACATCATTTCCCCAGACAATAGCACAGGTCACCTACATGTTAGATATCAGGCTGAGGGAAAAAAGTAGTAAAGTCTTGGGCCCCTTGGAATATACCTAAAGTAGACTTACTAGATTTTTCCAAAATAAAGACCCCAAATATTCATCTGCAATATTCCACCCTTTAAGTTCATGATTAGTCAACAATTTTTTCTGCTTTATATCTTAACTCTTTTTCAGCCACCAGGTTCCAGATGATACCATGATGCCAACCTGACTTCCCTGGCCAGATGACCTCACCATGTGTCTTAGAACCCCACCTCCTGAGATCCCTGCCCCACTAGGAAAAGAGAGAGACAGGCTAGGAGTATGGACCCAGCTGTCAATGCCCATGTTCAGTGGGGAAGCAATTATAGAAGCCAGACCTCCCACTTTCTGTGCCTCATAATGACCCTGGGTCCATACTCCCAGAGGGATAAAGAATAGGAAAGCTATCAAGGGAGGGGATTGGATATGGAGTTCTGGTGGTAGGAATTGTGTGGGACTGTATCCCTCATTCTATGGTCTGTCAATATTTCTATTTTATAAATAAAAATTAAAAAAATATTCTCTGGGGACCTGTGAATCTATGGGCAAGAAGATATACTTCCCAAATATAATTTTAGTGAAGACAGAAGGTACCAGTTATAGTGACATTCAAAAAGAAAGAAAATATAAGGGGAAATAATTCACTTATTCCAAGAAAATTAGAAATCCAAAGTGGTAAATGTTATTAAGTTTCAAATCCTGGGAATAGTCTTCTACAACTAAAAGTTTCCTTTTCTGGTCTTAAAACTCAGTTTTATAATTCTTTTAAAAATATATATATAAAGGATAGTGTATATTGGTAGTTGAGTGGTTTCATTTGTGGAGTTCTATAATTTTCTTTTATTTGAAGTTTTCCTGTTGGTGTAAAATTCTCAAGATCTTTTTGAGGCTCCTGTGCATGTCTCTGAAATAAATTCACTCCATTAGAGGAAAGACTACTCCACGGATCTCCCCTGGATAATCCCACCTCTATGCCTGTCTTCCACTTATATAAGTAGGGTGATCTATATCTGATATCTTCCAAAATACCATTTTGTGATGGAATAACCTGACCATTTGATCCTCCTAAGTCACTACTTGCAACTTTTCCTATACCATTCGTCTTATTGCCAGAGTAGGCTCTTCTGATGGTAAATCTAATTACTTAGCATCTGTTACAATCTGATGCACAAAATTTACAGATGGTCAAGTCTTTTTTTTTTTTTTAATTTAGTTTAAAATTTTTTCTGTCAGGCTAGGGAGAGAGCTTAGCCTGCAGTAGCACAGAAGCCAGAAGCCTCAGATTCAGTTGCTAGCACCACTTTATGCACTGCTCTGGGGTCAGTCTCTCTCTCTCTCATAATAAATGAATAAGCAAGTAAATATCATAAAAAATTAAATATTAAAAGAGAAAATTTTATCAACTAATTTCTTATATATTACTATAAGCAGAAGGAAGAAGCCTCTCTGGGCTTTAATCAATTAGCTTAGAAATATCTTTATGTAAATATTCAGTTTGAGAGCCAGGCAGAGATACACTTGGTACAGCACACATATTACTATGCCCAAGGACCTGGGTTAAAGCCTCTGGTACCCATCTATATGGGGAGGTTTTACAAGTGGTGAAGCTGTGCTGCAGATATCTTTCTTTCTTTCTTTTTTCTTCCTTTCTATCTTCCTCTCCCCTCTCAATTTCTCTCTATCAAATGGAGGAGGTGGGGGTAGGAGGAGAAGGAAGAGAAAGAGAAGGAGGAGAAAAGAAATGGCCCCTGGGAGCAGTGAATTCATTATGCAGTTACTAAATTCCAGTGATAACTCTTCTGGAAATAAGTATGTAATTAAGTAAATACATATATACATAATATACATTCAGTCACTGGTCATCTCCATCAGGAACAACATAATGGACCCCTCTGTGGGTCCTTAGTGGACCTGGCCCTCAATGTGGATAGACAATGATAGGGAATGTTCCATTCTCTGAAGGGAGGTTGGATAGCATACTCTGATTGTCAGCAGAGGATGATGGGTCCTGAAATTGGCACAGCCTGGAGTGGTCCTAGCCATGACCACGGAACATGAGCTCAGACCTACAGGCATGCAGAGGTTATGTAAGGCCCTGTGCTGACTATGGGCCCCAGATAAAAATTTTAAATGTGTACCTAGGAGGTGAGTCAATGGTGTTTGCTCTCTGATACTACATTAAAATCAATGAAAGAGTTTGCATTCCACAAAAAAGGTGACTCTGGCAGAGTTGGACATAATGCTCTGGAAGTGGAAGAGATTGTTCTAGTTAGATTGGCTCAATAAACTACAAATAGAGTAGAGGTAACAGAGTAGACTATGAGACGGATATGAGTGCATTTTGAAGGAGCAGACAGAAGACATGTGGTGGCCTAAATCCTGGATGGAGACAAGAAATTGACCTAAATAAACATTGCTATCAAGTATCTTTAATTGATTATATGTTTGGTTGGGATTTTACATTAATATAATCAGGAGTCCACAAATGCTGGTTTAGTACATCCGCACCACCTACATCTGAGATCATTAAGCAAGATATGTGACATAGAAGGCAAGAGGAAACTGACTAACATCATTAGCAGAGACTTCTGTATGATATTTTAGTGCTAAACAGTAATAAATGAGGGTGCATCATATGAAAAATTTTGTCAGAGTACAGAAGCAGTTTATATATACTTTATATTAGTTCAAACAAATGTCTATACTTATTAAATCTAGTTTGGATAGCAGATCTTCTATTGTTAATGTCTTAAGACCAAATCAGAGTATATTTACCACTGAAGGAAACTGCTCCAGGCATGAATGAAACACAAATAATAAGAAAAAGAAAAATAAAGAGTTATATTGAGCAAGCCTAAACCTTTTCCCTTTTGACTTGGCTGAATAAAGAGGAGGAAAACCATAGTCACAATATCAATAAACATTATTCTATTTGAAACACCACTCATAAAAGAAAAAGAAAAGCCAATTATTCTACTCCTTGGCAGGTAGTGTCTCTTGCCTTCTCCCTTACTTATGGCATTCATTTTTTTAAGACTTAAATTTTTTTATTATATTTACTTATTTATTGTATACAGACAGTCAAAAATTGAGAGAGAAAGGGGAAATAGAGAGGGAGACAGACAGACACCTGCAGTCTTCACCACTTGCAAAGCTTTCCTCCTGCAAGTTGGGACCAGGGGCTTGAACCTGGGTCCTTATGCACTGTAATACATACATTCAACCAGGTGCACCACCTCCTGCCCCCCCCCTTAGGGCATTCTTAAGAAAGGGTAAGGCAGGGAGCCCTGTGGTGGCACTACAGGTGGTGCTATCAAGAACAATGAACCCACCTTCTCTGACCCATCTTGGACAGAGCTAGAAGGAATTATGTTAAGTGAGCTAAGTCAGAAAGATAAAGATGAGTATGGGATGGTCCCACTCATCAACAGAAGTTGAGGAAGAAGATCTGAAAGGGAAACTAAAAGCAGGACCTGACCAAATTGTAAGTAGGGCACCAAAGTAAAAGCCCTGTGGTGAGGGGTAGACATGTAGCTTCCTGGGCCAGTGGGGGGTGGGAGTGGGCAGGAGGGATGGGTCACAGTCCTTTGGTGGTGGGAATGGTGTTTATGTACACTCCTAGAAAAATGTAGACATATAAATCAGTAGTTAATTAATATGAGAGGGGAAAATCAATTGTATGTCTCAAAGTTTCTCAAAAGACAAACTGAATCTTCTTAATATATAGGCTATGTATTTGATATGCGGACTCTCTCAAAAGCCTAGACCAAGTAGATTAGAAGCATCCAATAGCACAGCTATATACAAGATACTGGGTACTGTACAGCAAACCATAACAAAGGGACTTTTCAAAGTTAACCCAATTAACAAATAATGTGATGATAATATTAACTATCGATTGTCTTTTTGAACCCTAAGACAGCAGGAACCTCACATCTTCACTATAGAGTCTCTACTTCCCCCAGTCCTGGAACCCTTGGATAGAGCCCACTTTCCCATATGCATCTCCCAATCCAAACCAAATAATATTGCATCCTCCGATCACAACCTAAGCAACGCAACGATTGCCACCTCAACATGCTTCACCTCAGACTGTATCCAGAGACTTCACATGTGGAATGACAACCCTTCAACTTCATTACTCGGGTGAGACCTTTCCTTTCATAGTACACTCTAATTTCATCTCAGGTAGTTCACTTTCTAACAAAGTCCCATAATCTAGATATACACCAGTTTCTGTGAGAGAGAGCTTATGTGCACACGTATCCATAAACTACTGCAAAATATATACCTGAAAGCAAAAGTACACTAGAGTTTGCAGTGAGTACCTCCCTAACACTTCCTCTCAACTATTACAAGCTTGGGATCCATGATTGCTCAACAAATTGTTTGGCTTCATATGTTAACTCACCAGGTTCCAGATGCCACCAGGATGCTGGCTAGGCTTCCCTGGATTGAAGACCCCACCAATGTGTCCTGGAGCTCAGCTTCCCCAGAGACCCACCTTACTAGGGAAAGAGAGAGGGAGACTGGAAGTATGGACCGACCAGTCAATGCCCATGTTCAGCGGGGAAGCAATTACAGAAGCCAGACCTTCTACCTTCTGCAACCCTCAACGACCCTGGGTCCATGCTCCCAGAGGGCTAGAGAATGGGAAAGCTACCATGGGAGGGAGTGGGTTATGGGGATTGGGTGGTGGGAATTGTGTGAAGTTGTACCCCTCCTACCTTATGTTTTGTTCACTAATCCTTTCTTAAATAAAAAATTAAAAAAAAAAAAAGAAAAAGAAAAGCCAATTCTTCTACTCCTTGGCAGGTAGTGTCTCTTGCCTTCTCCCTTACTTATGGCATTCATTTTTTTTAAGACTTAAATTTTTTTATTATATTTACTTATTTATTGTATACAGACAGTCAAAAATTGAGAGAGAAAGGGGAAATAGAGAGGGAGACAGACAGACACCTGCAGTCTTCACCACTTGCAAAGCTTTCCTCCTGCAAGTTGGGACCAGGGGCTTGAACCTGGGTCCTTATGCACTGTAATACATACACTCAACCAGGTGCACCATCTCCTGCCCCCCCCCCCCTTAGGGCATTCTTAAGAAAGGGTAAGGCAGGGAGCCCTGTGGTGGCACTACAGGTGGTGCTATCAAGAACAATGAACCCACCTTCTCTGACCCATCTTGGACAGAGCTAGAAGGAATTATGTTAAGTGAGCTAAGTCAGAAAGATAAAGATGAGTATGGATGGTCCCACTCATCAACAGAAGTTGAGGAAGAAGATCTGAAAGGGAAACTAAAAGCAGGACCTGACCAAATTGTAAGTAGGGCACCAAAGTAAAAGCCCTGTGGTGAGGGGTAGACATGCAGCTTCCTGGGCCAGTGGGGGGTGGGAGTGGGCGGGAGGGATGGGTCACAGTCTTTTGGTGTTGGGAATGGTGTTTATGTACACTCCTGGTAAAATGTAGTCATATAAATCACTAGTTAATTAATATAAGAGGGGGAAAATTAATTGTATGTCTCGAAGTTTAAAACACAGACTGAATCTTTTTAATATATAGGCTGTGTAATTGATAGGCAGACTCTCTCAGAAGCCTAGACCAAGTAGATCAGAAGTAACCAATAGCACAGCTATATACAAGATACTGGGTACTGTACAACAAACCCTAACAAAAGGAGTTTTCAAAGTTAACCCAATTACCAAATAATGTGATGATAACAGTAACTATCAATTGTCTTTTGGAACCCTAACACAGCAGGGACCTCACATCTCCACTATAGAGTCTCTACTTCCCCCAGTCCTGGAACCCTTGGGTAGGGCCCACTTTCCCGTATGCATCTCCCAATCCATATAAAATAATATTGCATCTGCCGATCGCAACCTAATCAACACAACGATGGCCACCTCAACATGCTTCACTTCAGACTGTGTCCAGAGACTTCACGTGTGGAATGACAACCCTTCAGCTTCATTACTCAGGTGAGACCTTTCCTTTCATAGTATACTCTAATTCCATCTCAGGTGGTTCACTTTCTAACAAAGCCCCAAAACCTAGATATACACCAGTTTCTGTGAGAGAGCATATGTTCACACGTATCCATAAACTACTGCAAAATATATACCTGAAGGCAGCAGTACACTAGAGTTTGCAGTGAGTATCCCCCTAACACTTCCTCTCCACTATTCCAACCTTTGGGTCCATGATTGCTCAACAATTTGTTTGGCTTTGTATGTTAACTCTCTTTTCAGTCACCAGGTTCCAGATGTCATCAGGATGCCGGCCAGGCTTCCCTGGTCTGAAGACCCCACCAATGTGTCCTGGAGCTCCACTTCCCCAGAGACCCACCCTACTAGGGAAAGAGAGAGGCAGACTGGGAGTATGGACCGACCAGTCACGCCCATGCTCAGCGGGGAAGCAATTACAGAAGCTAGACCTTCCACCTTCTACAACCCACAATGACCCTGGGTCCATGCTCCCAGAGGGATAGAGAGTGGGAAAGCTATCAGGGGAGGGGGTGGGATATCGAGATTGGGTGGTGGGAATTGTGTGGAGTTGTACCCCTCCTATCCTATGGTTTTGTTAATTAATCCTTTCTTAAATAAAAAATAAAAAATAAAAAAAAGAAAGGGTAAGGCAGGGAGCCCTGCGGTGGCACTATAGGTTAAGCACACGCACGTGGCAGGAAGCTCAAGGATAAGTATAAAGATCCCAGTTTGAGCCCAGGCTCCTCACCTGCAGGGGAGTTGCTTCACAAGAGGTGAAAGAGGTCTGCAGGTCTCTATCTTTCTCTCCCCCCTCTCTGTCTTCCCCTCCTCTCTCCATTTCTCTCTGTCCTATCCAACAACGATAGTTATAACAACAACAATGATAAACAACAAGGGCAACGAAAGGGGAAAAAAAAAAGAAAAATATTTTTAAAAGGGTAAGGCATGAGAACCTTCCTATCCACCAAAGGACAATTACTATAAAATATTTGTTAAGAAAAGAAATAGAAGATAGAATCCCACAATGACCTTGGGTCCATACTCCCAGAGGGTTAAAGAATAGGAAAGCTATCAGGGGAGGGGATGGGATACGGAGTTCTGGTGGTAGGAATTGTGTAGAGTTGTACCCCTCTTATCCTATGGTTTAGTCAATGTTTCCTTTTTATAAACAAAAAAATTAAAAAAGAATTTTATTTGAAGGGGAGTTGGTGTACTGGACAATGTCTATACACAAGATGACTGTATTCAAATGTCATGTCTTTCACATATCATGGACAGGGTTTAAAAGAATTTGAAAACTATCAGCCACTTTTCATCCTAAAGGGTCAACAGAAGAGAATGATTAATGAAATACAAATGTGGCACTTGACTCTATGAAGATAACAGCCTGAAGGCTTATGACTTTAGGCCACAACCACCTGTGGAAACTTGGCAAGTAGGGCACTCAGAATAAATGCTTCCACTTAACTTTTACCAACCCTTGAGTCATTGTTAATGTTCCCTTTAGCCAGTGACAAAATAACCTTTTTTTGAAGTTCACATGAGTCAGCCTATTTGACAAAGACTGAGTTTGAGAGAGGTTCAAGGAGAATCTGGAGGACTTACTGGAAGTTTTTTACACAAAGTTAATTGTGAACTCAATGGCGAATGAGTTAACAGTTGAACTTGGAGGAAGAAATGGCTCTTAGCTTGTAAGAAGAGCAAGACTAATGATAGAGATTTGGGTTACAAATTATGTTGTATATGTATATTATAAAAGCAAGTTTCACTAAATATATGTTAGGTGCAGTCTAGGCATTGACCTCATTTATTTATTCATTTGTTTGTTTCCTTGCTTATTCTTTACAATAACTCTTTAAAAGGTGTATTAACATTCTGAGATGGGTCATACTTGATGACCCATACTTGATGGGTCTTACACTAGCAACTCAAGAGATGAGTGTCTGTGTTTTGTTTGGTCTCCATAATGCTTCAAAAATCAGAAGGTTTCACATAAAAATGCAATTTTCTGGTTTCTCTGGAAAAAAAAATCACAAGATCTGGTAGAAGCAAGATTACATTTTTAAGCTCAAATTGAATAATAACTTTCATCTCTAGACTAAATTTGAGCTTTGGCACAGCCTCAACACATCCTATTGTTTTGTAACTTACAGATTAATTCATTTATATTATCTGCCAAGTATTTTCATTTTTCGGCTCTGACCCATTCCATTTTACTTTATAGATAAATAAGTTAAGGCATGAAGAAATTGGGTGACTTGTTTAAAATTTCACAGCTAGATAATGCTAAAGTTGGCCCAAGAACCTAAATCTTGGGCCCCTGCATCTAGTTTTCTGTTAAATCTAAAAGTGGCTTACTATAAATTTTACAGTAATCAAGACAGTCTGTTACTGGCTTAAACACAGATAGATATATCATCAGAACAAAATAGTATCCAAAAATAAACCCACACATATATGGTCAACTGACTTTTCAACAGAGGTGCCAAGACAATTTAATGGAAAGAAGAAAATATTTTCCACAAATGATGCTTGAACAACTGGAAAAACACATGGAAAAAAAGTCTGTTTACCCTTACCTCTCATTATACACAAAAATTAATTCAAGCTGAACAATGAAATATAAGAGCTAAAATTATAAAGCTTCTGCAAAAAAACATACAAGCATATCTTCATAACTTGGAAAAAGCAAAAAGTTTCTTGGAGGTTATACAAAATGCCCTAGCCATAACAATAAAACATACATTTAAAAATAATGGGTACACTTCTCACATGATATAATGCAGAGAGGATCAGGAGTGAATATTATGTGAGTACAAGAAAGTATAGACTTTTAGAAGCAATAGCAAGAGCCAAATAAAAGGTGTTGGCAGAAATATGGTAAGAAGTTAAGATATTATGAATCTTTCCCAAGTGGGCTATAGCAACAGCCATTTAATTTGGGTTTATAAAGCTTATTTGGAAACTTAATAAAAGCCTTTTATCTTAGTAGGATACCAGCAAATTGATGCTTCAGTCTCTAGCACTATTTATTTTTGAAATTTTGAGTTCTCTCAGAAGCTTTAGGTAATTCCCTATGTCATGCTCTGAAGATTAATATTTTTTTCTTCCTAGACTGTGTCAGACTGGGATTTCTAGCCTTGACCTTCAAACTCTGTTAAGACAATAGCTCCACACAGTGTTGCTTTAGAACAACTTGGTATTTATAATGCAGTGGATCCTGGTCTTCAAAATTTATATTCTCTTCCTACTGACTGAATCAATTTATAAAGCTAAAAGGTGAATACAAAGTTGAATGAGGTTTTCACTTCACTTTACCACTTGGACAGAAGGTCTCTTCAACTGCATGACCAGATATTTGATTTCCTAAAGGTCAAAGTTTCTTTACTTTGCTCCTAAAATATTGGGAAGATACTATAGTCTTGACTTTTTCTCTTTCTATTTTCTTTCTCTCCCTTCTTTCCTTCCTCCATCCCTCCCTTCCTTCCTTCCTTCATTCCCTTCCTTCCTTCCTTCCTTCCTTCCTCCCCATGCCTTCCTTCTTCCTTTCTCCTTTCTTTCTTTTTTTTCCTTGTGTATTGCAGCATGTACATTCAACCAGGTGTGCCACCACCTGGCCCCTGGGGCTTCCTTCCTTCCTTCCTTCTCCTTTCTTTCTTTCTTTCTTTCTTTCTTCCTTCCTTCCTTCCTTCCTTCCTTCCTTCCCTTCTTTCTTCCTTCCTTCTTCCTCCCTCCATTTTCTTCTTTCCTTCCCGCCTCTCTCTCTTTTTAAATTTTTACTTATAAAAAGGAAACACTAGGGAGTCGGGCTGTAGCACAGCGGGTTAAGCGCAGGTGGCGCAAAGCACAAGGATGGGCATAAGGATCCCGGTTCGAACCCCGGCTCCCCACCTGCAGGGGAGTCGCTTCACAGGCGGTGAAGCAGGTCTGCAGGTGTCTATCTTTCTCTCCTCCTCTCTGTCTTCCCCTCCTCTCTCCATTTCTCTCTGTCCTATCCAACAACAACAACAACAATAATAACTACAACAATAAAACAACAAGGGCAACAAAAGGGAATAAATAAACTAAATAAATTAAAAAAAAAAAAAGGAAACACTAACAAAAACCATAGGATAAGAGGAGTACAACTCCACTCAATTCCAACTATCAGAACTCTGTATCCCATCCCCTCCCCTGATAGCTTTTCTATTTCTTATCCCTCTGGGAGTATGGATCCAGGGTCATTATAGGGTGCAGAAGGTGGACAGTCTGGCTTCTGTAATTGTTTCCCAGTTGAACATGGGCATTGACAGGCCGATCCATACTCCCAGCCGGTGTTTCTCTTTCCCTAGTGAGGAGGGGATCTGGGGAAGCGGGGCTCCAGGATACATTGGTGGGGTCATCAGCCCAGGGAAGGCTGGTTGGCATCATGTTAGCATCTGGAACCTGGTGGCTGAAAGAAGAGTTAACATATAAAACCAAACAAATTGTTGACTAATCATGAACCTAAAGGTTGGAATAGTGCAGATGAAGAGCTGGTGTTTGTGAGTGTGTGTGGGGGGTCTGCTTTGTAGATAGCTAGTAGGCCTATTTTTGTTATATTCCAAAAAGCCTATGGCTATATTAGGTTTTTTCCCCCTGAGCCTGACATCTGATATCCAGGTGGATCCAATTTATTGTCTGGGGAGATGATGTCATGGCTGAAAAAAAGGCTAGAAAGCTGGATTAGGGAAGAGAGTAGCTCCCAAATATGGGAAAGGTATATAAATATTGTTGACTGTAAACCCCATCGGTTTCATCTGATCTGGGGCCCATTTTCAGCTTAGGAGCCTAAGTAACCTCTGCATCCCTGTAGATCTGAGCTCATATTCTGTGGTCATGAGTAGGAATGTTCCAAGCTGCCCCAATTTCAGGATCCATCTTCCTCAGGTGTAGCTAAGAGTTCCATCCCTTTGGAGGATGGAACATTCTCTACTGTTGTTGATCTAAGTTGAGGGCAAGGTCCTATGGGGGCCCACAACGGGGCCTATTGATTTGTTCCTGATGGAGATGATGAGTAACAATGGAGAGAGGGATCTATTCAAGGTTTAGGCCCATCATGTGTGTTTGGGAGTCTCAGGACTCCTCCACAAGGGCTCCATCTGATGGGGTGGCCTGATAGTGACTAAATAGTCATTGTTAAAGCCAGTCTCTTGCCCTTATTCAGCTTTTGCAGTCCTTGATTTGATAAGGTTAGCTTTGGAGTAACTGAGGGAAGTGTTATAAGAAGTAAGTGAGGAGGGTATCTAGGTCTAAGTAGAAACTCTTTCTTTCTTTCATCAGAACACTGGTCAGCTCTGGCTTATGGTGGTATTGGGAACTGATCCTGGGATATCTGGGCCTCAGGCACCAGTTCATGTGCATGACCATCATGCTATCTCCCAAGCTAGTCTTGACTTCTTTATATCAGATACTCATTTTTTTTAAAATTTATTTTTTATTTAAGAAAGGATAAATTAACAAAACCGTAGGGTAGGAGGGGTATAACTCCACACAATTCCCACCACCCAATCTCCATATCCCATCCCCTCCCCTGATAGCTTTCCCATTCTCTATCCCTCTGGGAGCATGGACCCAGGGTCACTGTAGGTTACAGAAGGTGGAAGGTCTGGCTTCTATAATTGCTTCCCCGCTGAACATGGACATTGACTGGTCGGTCCATATTCCCATTCTGCCTCTCTCTTTCCCTAGTAGGGTGGGTCTCTGGGGAAGCAGAGTTCCAGGACATATTGGTCGTGTCTTCAGTCCAGGGAAGCCTGGCCGGCATCCTGATGGCATCTGGAACCTGGTGGCTGAAAAGCGAGTTAACATACAAAGCCAAACAAATTGTTGAACAATCATGGACCCAAAGGTTGGAATAGTGGAGAGGAAGTGTTAGGGGGGTACTCACTGCAAACTCTAGTGTACTTCTGCTTTCAGGTATATATTTTGCACTAGTTTATGGATAAGTGTGAACATATGCTCTCTCTCACAGAACCTGGTCTATATCTAGGTTTGGGGACTTTGTTAGAAACTGAGCCACTTGGGATGGAATTAGAGAATACTATGAAAGGAAAGTTCTCACCCAAGTAATGAAGATGAAGGGTTGTCATCCACGCCTGAAGTCTCTGGACACAGTCTGAGCTAAAGCATGTTGAGGTGGCAATTGTTGCGTTGATTAGCTTGTGATCGGCAGATGCAGTATTATTTGGTATGGATTGGGAGATGGATGCAGGAAAGTGGGCCCTATCCTAAGGTTCCAGGACTGGGGGAAATATAGGCTCTATAGTGGAGATGTGAGGTTCCTGCTGTGTTAGGGTTCAAAAAGACAATGGATAGTTAATGTTATCACATTATTTGGTAATTGGGTTAACTTTGAAAAGTCCTTTTGTTAGTGTTTGCTGTATAGTACTCAGTATCTTGTATATAGCTGTGCCATTGCTTGCTTCTGATCTACTTGGTCTAGGCTTTTGAGAGAGTCTGCCTATCAAATACACAGCCTGTATATTAAAAAGATTCAGTCTGTGTTTTAAAAACTTCAAGACATACAATTAATTTTCCCCCTCTCATATTAATTAACTAGTGATTTATATGACTACACTTTACTAGGAGTGTACATAAACACCATTCCCACCACCAAAAGACTGTGTCCCATCCCACCCCACCCCCACCCCCCACTGGCCCAGGAAGCTGCATGTCTACCCCTCACCACAGGGTTTTTACTTTGGTGCCCTACTTTCAATTTAGTCATGTCCTGCTTTTAGTTTCCTTTTCATATTTTCTTACTCAACTTCTGTTGATGAGTGGGACCATCCCATACTCATCTTTATCTTTCTGACTTAGCTCACTTAACATAATTCCTTCTAGCTCTGTCCAAGATGGGTCAGAGAAGGTGGGGTGGGTTCATTGTTCTTAATAGCTGTATAGTATTCCATTGTTTTTCTGTTAACATAGTTTTTCACAGTTTAAATAAACAGTTGATTCGATTTGAATTATGATGATCTGATTCTACGAAAGTATATTATTAATGCAAAATGCTTTGTTCTCTTTTTGATTTCAGAATATACTAGTATTTTTCAAAGAGCAAGCCTGCTATTTCCACTTATCATTCATCTTTTGTTTTCTTAATATAGTTTGTTATTCTAACCCCAAATTTGCTCTTCCTCTCTACTTCAGATGCTATCCTTCTGTGTTTATTATTCCCTGAAGATTTATTCCATGTCTTTTATGTCTGGAAGATTAGTGGGTATTTCTGCCTGGGCAGCAAGATGATGACCATCATTTGATCTACTTTTCAATTTCACTTCCTTTTTTAATTACTTCTTTGAGAGAGGAAACTTACTTTAGTTCCCTGAGGAAACTGGAACAGTCAAATGGGTGATCAACTCCTAGGGTAAAAAAGAATGTAGGTATTCAGTATAGAATTTTTGTCAAATATTATTGACACAGCTTTATGCACAATTCACCTAGAGCTTAGACTCAATCTACAGTATGGTGGTATAAAATATATGTATATGTGTGTGTGTTTATAATTTTGATATTTAAACAAATAACATATAAGACATACAAAGCTTAACTTCTATTAAAAAATCTGGGAAAAGCAAACTTAAAATGTTAATAGAACTCATAATTTCTAAATCCCTAAAATGTCTTAATACTTAAAGATTTCCAGTGTTTTCCAAAATTACATTTATATCCATATGTACAACAATAACAAAAAAAGGTTCATTGAAGACTTCCTGAATGTCTCACATGAATTAAACTCTGAAAACTACGTACTCTGAAAATATATACCTAACTCAAGTTTCACACTTCTCTAGTTAATCCAATAATAAGGTAGAAGATAGGAGTTTACATGTGATTTCCCACGCGTGTTTCAAAATAACTGTGTCCGTCCTTTCTTTCTTTCTTTCTTTCTTTCTTTCTTTCTTTGTTTCTCTTTCTTTCTTTCTTTCTTTCTTTCTTTTTTAACCAGACCATCACTCAGCACTGGTTTATGGTGGTACTGGGATTTGAACCTGGGCTTCTTAGTCTCAGGTATGAATACAGTTTTACATAATAATTATGCTATTTCCCCAGCCTCTTAAAATATGTCTTTCCACACGTGTAGTCTCTGGACACAGTCTGAAGTGAAGCATGTTGAGGTGGCAATCGTTGTGTTGGTTAGGTTGTGATCGGCAGATGCAATATTATTTGATATGGATTGGGAGAGGCATACGGGAAAGTGGGCCCTATCCAAGGGTTCCAGGACTAGGGGAAGTAGAGGCTCTGTAGTGGAGATGTTAGGTTCCTGCTGTCTTAGGGTTCAAAAAGACAATGGATAGTTAATGTTATCATCACATTATTTGGTAGTTGGGTTAACTTTGAAAAGTCCTTTTGTTAGGGTTTGCTGTACAGTACCCAGTATCTTGTATATAGCTGTGCTATTGGTTGGTTCTGTTCTACTTGGTCTAGGCTTTTGAGAGAGTCTGCATATCAATTACACAGCCTATATATTGAAAAGATTCAGTTTGTGTTTTGAAAAACTTTGAGACATACAATTAATTTCCCCCTCCTCTTCTTCTTCTAGCGTTTGCCCTTCTTCCGTAGCCAGTCAACAGCGTCAGGTTGAGCCTGATGTAAAGTTTCAAGACCTCCTTTGAATTTGGAGAGGTGGCAGTCATTGACTATGTGGGTCATAGTCTGTCTGTAGCCACAGGGGCAATTAGGGTCCTCTCTGGCTCCCCAGCGATGGAACATAGCGGCGCACCGGCCATGGCCTGTTCGATAGCGATTGAGGAGGACCCAATCATAACGTGCTAGGTCTAGTGATGTATATGACTACATTTTACTAGGAGTGTACATAAACACCATTCCCACCACCAAAAGACTGTGGGAAAGAGAGAGGCAGACTGGGAGTATGGACCGACCAGTCAACACCCATGTTCAGCGGGGAAGCAATTACAGAAGCCAGACCTTCTACCTTCTGCAACCCACAATAACCCTGGGTCCATGCTCCTAGAGGGATAGAGAATGGGAAAGCTATCAGGGGAGGGGGTGGGATATGGAGAATGGGTGGTGGGAATTGTGTGGAATTGTACCCCTCCTACCCTATGGTTTTGTTAATTAATACTTTCTTAAATAAAAAAAATATATGTCTATTGATGACATATTTAGATGGTGCAAGACTAGCCATCTATTGTCAATCTTGTCATGATGTAGGTCAGGATGAAGAAAATACAGCTTTTATGTTTAAAGACAAAAGCACTAGCACAGTGAGCAACAGAACTTGATAGCTAGATAGGTAGAGTTGAATATTACATCTCTTATTTGAGATCTTCTTCAGAGATGCTATTATTGCTATGATTTAAAGTAAAAAAAAAAAAAGCTTAGATATCACAGAAAATTCAGTCTATAGAAGAAACTTTGCAACTAGGAAGAAAACAGTATTTGCTACCCACTCTCAGGAAGGAACATTAATGTTATGTTGAAAATGTCTTAGAAATTTGATAAAATATTCTCTAGGCCCTGTTCTCCCTCATTAGAATCTGAATGGTTTCTTTAAGATATATTTTGGTGGTTCATAATTTTGATAAGGGGGCAAAACTATGTTTTTTTTCATTCATTCACCCTCAAAGACTATTAAAATACAAGTGATATACCTCAGACAATTTGTAAAATAGAAGATAAATAATAAGCATAAGACATGGATTAATTTTCAGTGGGCTTGAGATTCTGTAATAAGTGATATCTAAAAAAATAATGTGTTAGTGACTGAACAGTGAGTTATGTAAGATAATAGGGGGATAGTTCCACACCACTCCCACCATCAAGTTTCTGTGCCCTCAATTATAAATACTATAATACTCCCAAGGTCTTAGAGAAAAATTTGCTGACTACTTCTTTTCATCCTAAGCCCATCTGTTTCAATTATATATATATATATATATATATATATATATATATATATATATATATATATATATATATATAATATATATATATTTCATGAATAAGTAAAACCATCCAGTTGTCCTTCCCTTCCTTATGTGCTTCACTAAACCTAATCACCTCAGTTTTATCTCTTTTGGCCTGAGGGACACAATGTGTTTGTTAATTTCTCAGTAGTACTCCATTGAGAATATATCCTATAACTTCTTTATCCAGTCATCCATTGATGGGCATTTAAATTGTTTCCATTTCTGGGCTATTGTGAATAATCCAGCTCTGATCATGGGAGTGCATATGTTCCTTTGCATTGGTGCTTTCTTATCTTTTGGATAAATGCCTAGGTGTGACATTGCTGTCTCATAAGGTATTTCCATTTTTTTTATTTGTTCAAAGATTCTCTGTAATGTTCTTCACAATGGTTATACCTGTTTGCCTTCCCACCAGCAGTGTAATAATGTTTCTCTTTCTCCACATCCTAACTAACACTTATCATTTCCTTTTTTGTTGATGAAGGCTATTCTCACAGGTGTGAGGTGGAATCTCAATGTGGTCTTAATATTCATAGCTTTAGGGGACAGGGAAGTGGCCTGTGGTATAGTGGATAAAGACCTAGGTTTAAATCCCTGGTTTCCACCTGCAGGGGAAACACTGCACAAACATTGAAGTAGTGCTTCATGTGTTGTTCTGTCTCCTTCTCTAACCCCCCTTCCCTCTTGATTTTTTTCTGTCTCTAACTAACTAAATAAATATTTAAAAATGTTCATATATCTAATGATAAATGAAGTGTAGCATTTTCATATATGTCTGTGGGTCATGTGTATATCTTCTTTAGGAAACTGCCTATTCATATATTTTTCCCATAAGTGGTATTTTAGACATACATTGTCATGACTACTAGTATAATAGTATTCCTGTTTTACATATGAGGATGAGAAAATCAAATAATGTAGACCAGATCTACTACTAGTCAAGTCTTAAAAACAACTCTGTTGGAGACTGAAACATATGACCTGTCCTTGGTAGCTTTCCTCATACATCTTGTGTCAAGAGTAAGCAAACATTCTAGCTTGAAGAAAGTTCTATACTGATAAGTGAGAACAATTAGTTGTCTTAGAGCTTACTTACTAGAGGTAGTTCATTTACCCTGTAGAATACATATTTTGGCTTCAAGTACAGGTATACTTGAAGATGAGAGCATTGGGGGAGGGGGGTCTCCATGGATGATGGAGTGGTACTGACATATTTCTTTTTAAAAACAAACTCCCCCTTTTTATTACCTTATTTATTTATTGGATAGAGATAGCCAGAAATCGAGGGGAAAGGGGTGATAAAGAGGGAGAGAAACAGAGAGACACCTGCAGCACTGCTTCACCACTTGGAAAGTTTTCCATCTACAGGTAGGGATCGGGGGCTCAAACCCAGGTCCTTGCACATTGTAACGTGTGCTCAACCAGGTGCACCACCACTGGCCTCTGACACCTCTCTTGAAGGCTCCTCAGTGATAATACACATGCTTCAGATCCTGAGGTCACTTCCCAGAAAAGAAAGTAGAGAAAGAGAAAGAAAGGAGAAAGAGAGAGAGAGAGAGAGAGAGAGAGAGAGAGAGAGGGGGAGAGAGAGGGAGAGAGAGAGAGAGAGACTGATTATGACAAAGGTTATAGTCAATATCCCAATCCTGAAGACACTGACAGTGTACCAGATACAAAGTTTGGGCATGATGACTGTCCCACCATTATGTAGGTTGGATTGAAGAAGGAGATTCTAGAGGCAGGACCCTGACCTTAGGCTGTGATCCAGGCGTGACTCCATAAGGGTGTCTAAGCATTTTATCACCTTTTACAGTTTTCACTTTCCCTTTAGAGATCACTGCTATTTTCATAAGGATAACATTGCTCTGAGACATACCATTTTGGATTTACTTTGGTTCCAAATTCTTGTTATTTATTTTTTTCCTAATATGTTCTCTAGCCTTAGGGTGACTGCAGGTGAAATATAGCCCCTTAGTCACTTTTTTCTTTTCACTCCCCTGATTGCAGTCATCCTTTAAGCCTGTTCAACTCACTAATTAGAGCACAAGAGACTCTTTTTACAGCAGAAGCTGAGCCCCAAGTCCTCAGCCTGTAAAGCCCTCTGCAGTTGGGGTGGGGGGTTTGTGGCAGTGTTTGGGGACTGCTTGAGGAGGTTATTTCTATTCTAGTTGAGACCTGGTATTTATCCTGCCTTGAAAATTGTAAAACAGAACTCAGTTCCTTTCATTAAGGGGTTGGGCCTCTGGCAGCCTCCCTGCCATCCCTAACCACTCTTCCTGGCATTGCTATACAGTATCAGCTAGATGCCTTGGGATCTCTGGGCTGTAGCAGCATGCCAGCATTGCCTCCTTGTTTTTCTGCTTTCCGGGCTATAATTCAGGAGCCCCACTTACCTGCAGAGAATGGTGGTGTGTCTGTCATTTGTCAGCCTGAAGCTATACTTTTTTTTTGTCTGATTCCATCCGTGCTCATTATTTACTGCTCTGTTTAGCTGAGTATTATATAGGAACCCAGAGTTGCTACTGAGGATCAGCCTAGTCTTAACAAAAGCTGCAGATTTCCCCACAGCTGTTTCCCAGCCTCACATTGGTGAGAGCACACTAGACCAAGCACCTGTTCCCTGGAGGAAAAATACATATTATATTCGAAAGTCTCCTAATTTTGATAAACTCTGAAAGTCAAGACAGACTTTGCATCTTCCCTTTGCGTTCTATATAGCTTTCCCCCTTTTAATCATCATAACTAATAATGTTTTATTGAGGTGGGATCAGATTTATTAAAGTAAGGATCTGGGAAATTTGAAATGGAAAATATTATCCCTTTGAAATGGATATGAAAAAACAAAGTTCACCCCCCCCCCCCACTTAGTATTTCGATGTTGGGGAAATTTCTAACTTGCAAATAGTCTTCTTCATGGATTGGTTGTTGATACTCCATTTGAATGTCTGTTGACATCACTAAAGGGGCCCTTGAATGGAGATAAAAGACAATGCCTTAAGTTATTAAGTCTTGGAGCACCTGGAAGAAACTCCTTTATTTGACAGTATTACTTTGTGAACTAATTTAGTTGAAGATAGCTCCCTCTTGAGGTGGTCACTTGCAAATGTTGAACTGTCGGGTTAGCTAGGCATTGGGAACTGTTAGAATTGGAGCCTCAATAGTCTTCATCACCAGCTTCTTTGAGCAGTCCCATGGTGATGTCTGATGAATGCAGTCTCCCCCTCCCCCCCAAAATTAATAAAGCAAACAAAGGTTGATATGCACAGTCAGCTCATTATCATACTTACGTGGAAAAAAAAGCCATCCATCAGATTTTAGGGTCAGGTTTCTCCTCTGTCAGTGCTCCAATAAACAAAAATTGCAGTGGTGAAATTAAGCCAAGGCTTTTGGAAAACCATTTTATTAAGTTTTCAGGAGAATGGGTGTTTACCCTTAGTGTAGTTACAGTATATGCCTATTCTCCATAATGGGCTAGATATACAAAAAATGACACAAGCAGAGAAAACCAAATACTGTTGAAAAGACTTGTAGGAGGACAAAAATTTGTCACCTCTGAAAATAGGTCTCTGGCAAAAGGATGCATTTCATTGAAGGAAATATAGAATTAGAATATAGATTAGTTCTCCTCCCTTTCTTACCTTTCCCTCATTCCCTCTTTCCCTCCTCTCTCTCTCTCTTTCTTTCTTCTCTCTCTCTCTCTCTTTTTTCCCTTTGGTCATTTCTGGGGCTTCATCACTCCAGGCTAGTTATTTTTTTCAGATAGAAAGACAAAGACAGGGATGGGTTGTGGGTGGAGACAGCATAGTACCAGTATCCAGAGATCAAACTTGGGGTCTCATTCATACAATTCCTATGTTCTACCACTAAGCCACTTCCCTGACCATGTTAGAAAGTATTTATTTATTTATTTATTTATTTATTTATTTATTTATTTATTTTAACAAGGAGACATTAGCAAAACCGCAGCATAGGAGGGGTACAACTTCACACAATTCCCACCACCAGATCTCTATATTCCATCCCCTCCCCTGTTAGCTTTCCCATTCTTTATCCCTCTGGGAGTATGGACCCAAGGTCATTGTGGGTTGCAGAAGGTAGAAGGTCTGGCTTCTGTAACTGCTTCCCTGCTGAACATGGACATTGACTGGTCGATCCATACTCTCAGTCTGGGGTTAGAAAGTTTTAATGGGCTGGATGGTGGTTCATCTGGTTGAGTGCACATGTTATAATGCTCAAGGATCTGGGCTTGAGCTCCTGGTCTCCACCTGCAGGGGAAAGCTTTGTGAGTGGTGAAGCAAGGCTACAGGTGTCTCTCTTCTTCTCTATAACCTTCCCTCTAAATTTCTGTCCAATAACTAAATAAAGATAATGATAATAAAGTTATTTAAATCAGTGCCCAAGATAGTGCAGAGAGTTACTTAGAATTTTTGGTCTCTCCCATGTACAAGGATATATATATTAAATTCCCCTTTACTTTAACTGATTAGATAATTATTTGTCCAGCCTTGAAGAATTGATAGGAGTACAGAATGATTTATTTCTACTCTCACAGAATCTTGATTCGTTAATTCCTTAAAAGAGGAATTCAAATTCCCAACAGTGTCATCTCAGTCTATTTAGGGAATTACGATGACCATCAGCACCATTCTGTGACTAATTTTCCTTCTCAGTTTCAGTTATCACCCTGGGGCTATTCCCTTTCAAATTTATACTCTTGAGAAGAACAAACAAAATGGAAGTTACAAGATTTGGTAGAATTTTAAAAAGAAAATATTGAGGACTGTTTCAAGAACTGGAAAATGAACAAAACAAATAAACAAGTCAGCTTCTTAGATACTTTCTATTTTTTTATTTCTACATGCATATGAGTAAGCATTTAGAGTTAGTGTCACATTTACACTGTCTTATCTCTCTAATTAGTGCAATAGATATTTTTATCTCTCCAAGGGACTTTAACACACATTAAAGACCCAACCTGAATAAGTCTATCTCTCCCTCCACTCCCTTTGATTCTTTTTTTTGTCTCCTTCTTAGAGGGAGGCCAAAAAAAAAAAAAAAAAGCAGACTAAAAAACATTTCAATAATTGATTTCCTTTTTTCCTATTAGAATTCCATTAGCACTACTTTCTGAGGCTCACGTTGTTCTAATACTAAAGTACATAGCAATATGTTTATAAATTACATGACTCTGAATGAGCAAATGGCCTAGGAAGGGTGGATTTATAATCCTGGGTAGAAAGAAGAGGAGAAAGGGGGGAGGGGCAAGATAAAATAGCAGTGCTGATGCAAATTGGTGAAATAGTAGAGTATTAACACTTCTGGAGTTGGGAAATTCAGGTCATAAAATTGACTAATTTAGCAATCAGGTATTTTGTGTCTACTATGTATCAGGCACAGAGCTGAACAGTAGAGATAAAAAGGTGATTAAGGCACCAGCCCCTTATTTAAGGGCTTTATGTTCTCCACAGGGAAATAAATAAATAGAAACAAATCTAACTTTATGAGTTAGTCTCCTGATCCAGGCTTTGCTCTGCTCACTTCCAACTCTTCCCATGGGAAGAGTGGCTTTTTAATTTGAACCTGCATTGTATACGGATTCATGCCTTCCAAATTCTTCTCAGTGTCTGTTGACCTGACAAATGAGCAAGCATTCTTATCTGCATTGTGAATCATGATTAGGTTTACTAAAGTAGGTTCTGCCCTGCCAACCAAGCTTCTTGTTTTCCAGCTCTTAGATGTCTAAGGGCATAGTATGACCATTTATTTTTTGGCATATTATGACTATTTATTATTATATTTAATAAGCCACATGTTCTTATCAAACTTTAAATACTGATGGAACTGATATTCTTGTCACCATCTATACACCTATATTTAACTTTAAATTCTATCTGAACTCACAAAAGTTTGTTTCTTGGACATCTTCATAGTTCACATAATATTTCGTTGTTTTAATGGACTTTAGTCATCATTCTACCATTATAAAAATGGCTCTAGGACATTGATTCAACTCAGACTCAGAAATATCCTCATTACCAAGGAGAAGTAAATAATAGTTGTGATTAATAGAAAAATCATCTGGAATGTTTTGTACAACTTAAAAAAAATCTGTAGCATGTGTTTCACTGTTTTTGGTAGATTGTCAACACCCTGGAAATTGAGGTTTTAGCTGACAAAACTATGAGGGTGAGTGTGTACCAAATTAGGGCAACACAAGAAAGTAGATACCAGGATATTTCATGGAGTTGAGAAAGGCTGTCATAACTTTTCTCAGTGACTTTCCTTCTCTTTGTAAGATTTTTGATATGGAACAAACATTGTAGGATTCAGTACCACTGGGAAGTTCTCTTTGTTCTCCCTTTGTTATTTCATAGGATCTGTGGCATAGTGTTTCCAAAACAGTGGAATGAATTTCTTTGTCTATAAGGATAGTCTACAATATCAGAGAGTCAGCCAAGAGCAGGAATTATGACAAATTCACCTTTGTATTGGTCCTCAAGATTTAAATGAGGAAAGGAAGGGTTTGATTATGCTAACTGAATTCTAAATATCCTCAACCTTGATGGAAGAGGGTTTCCAAAGAAGCTAAGAGCAGAAGCGGTAATCAGAACTTTGGAAAATAAACAAAAAACTGAAGATAAAGTGTATATGAATGTTTGGTATAAAATATCAGAGCCAAATTCATTTTCTTCTCCAGTTGATGTCTTGGTACTTGTCATGCTGACTCCCAAGGCATTGTTAACAGTAACAAAGTCAAGTAATTAGAGGTACTAAACAAAAAACTCTAAGAATGCTAACTTTGGACAAGACTGCACAACTGTGGAATACCTTGAAAAAAAGTATTTGAGAACAGATATCAGATTTCATTCTTTTTTTCTTTTCAATTTTTTTTAATTAAGAAAGGATTAATTAACAAAACCATAGGGTAGGAGGGGTACAACTCCACACAATTCCCACCACCCAATCTCCATAACCCACCCCCTCCCCTGATAGCTTTCCCATTCTCTATCCCTCTGGGAGCATGGACTCAGGGTCATTGAGGGTTGCAGAAGGTAGAAGGTCTGGCTTCTGTAATTGCTTCCCTGCTGAACATGGGCGTTGACTGGTCGGTCCATACTCCCAGTCTGCCTCTCTCTTTCCCTAGTAGGGTGTGTCTCTGGGGAAGCTGAGCTCCAGGACACATTGGTGGGGTCTTCAATCCAGGGAAGCCTGGCCAGCATCCTGGTGGCATCTGGTACCTGGTGATTGAAAAGAGAGTTAACATACGAAGCCAAACAATTGTTGAGCAATCATGGACCCAAAGCTTGGAATAGTGGAGGGGAAGTGTTAGGGAGGTACTCACTGCAAACTCTAGTGTACTTCTGCTTTCAGGTATATATTTTGCAGTAGTTTATGGATATGTGTGAACATAAGCTCTCTCTCACAGAAACTGGTGTATATCTAGGTTATGGGACTTTGTTAAAAAGTGAACCACCTGAGATGAAATTAGAGTGTACTATTAAAGGAAAGGTCTCACCTGAGTAATGAAGCTGAAGGGTTGTCATTCCACACGTGAAGTCTCTGGACACAGTCTGAGGTGAAGCATGTTGAGGTGGCAATCGTTGCGTTGGTTAGGTTGTGATCGGCGGATGCAATATTATTTGGTATGGATTGGGAGAGGCATATGGGAAAGTGGGCCCTATCCAGGGGTTCCAGGACTGGGGGAAGTAGGGGCTCTATAGTGGAGATGTGAATTCCTGGTGTCTTAGGGTGCAAAAAGACAATCGATAGTTAATGTTATCATCACATTATTTGGTAATTGGGTTAACTTTGAAAAGTCTTTTTGTAATGGTTTGCTGTACAGTATCCAGTATCTTGTATATAGCTGTGCTATTGGATGCTTCTAATCTACTTGGTCTAGGCTTTTGAGAGAGTCGGCATATCAAATACATAGCCTATATTTTAAGAAGATTCAGTTTGTGTTTTGAAAAACTTTGAGACATACAATTGATTTTCCCCCTCTCATATTAATTAACTACTGATTTATATGTCTACATTTTTCTAGGAGTGTACATAAACACCATTCCCACCACCAAAAGACTGTGACCCTTCCCTCCCACCCACTCCCACCCTCCACTGTCCCAGGAAGCTGCATGTCTACCCCTCACCACAGGGTTTTTACTTTGGTGCCCTACTTACAATTTGATCAGGTCCTGCTTTTAGTTTCCCTTTCAGATCTTCTTAGTCAACTTCTGTTGATGAGTGGGATCATCCCATACTCATCTTTATCATTCTGACTTAGCTCACTTAACATAATTCCTTCTAGCTCTGTCCAAGATGGGTCAGAGAAGGTGGGTCCATTGTTCTTGATAGCTGCATAGTATTCCATTGTGTATATATACCACAGCTTTCTCAGCCACTCATCTGTTGTTGGGCACCTGGGTTGCTTCCAGGTTTTAGCTATTATGAATTGTGCTGCTATGAACATAGGAGTACACACCTCTTTTTGGTTGGGTGTTATGGAGTCCTTGGGGTATAACCCCAGGAGAGGAATTACTGGATCATATGGAAGGTCCATGTCTAGCCTTCTGAGAGTTTTCCAGACTGCTCTCCACAAAAGCTGTATCAATTTACATTCCCACCAGCAATGTAAAAGGGTTCCTCTGTCCCCACATCCTCTTCAGGATTTGTTGCTGCTGTCCTTTTTGATGTATGCCATTCTTACAGGAGTGAGGTGGTATCTTAGTGTTGTCTTAATTTGCGTTTCTCTGACTATCAGTGACCTAGAGCAGTTTTTCATATGTTTGTTAGCCTTTTGGATCTCCTCTGTGGTGAATGTTTTGTTCATATCCTCTGCCAATTTTTGGATGGGGTCATTTGTTTTTTTGTTGCTAAGTTTGCTGAGCTCTTTATATATTTTGGTGATTAGTTTCTTGTCTGATGTATGGCATGTGAAGATCTTCTCCTATTCTGTGAGGGGTCTCTCTGTTTGTTTAATAGTTTCTTTGGATGTGCAGAAGCTTTTCAATTTGATGTAGTCCCATTGGTTTTTTTCTGCTTTAGTCTTCCTTGCAATTGGGTTTGATTCATCAAAGATGTCCTTGAGGTGTAAGTGGGAAACTGTTTTACCAATGTTTTCCGCTAAATATTTGATTGTTTCTGGTCTGACATCTAGGTCTTTGATCCATTTGGAGTTGATTTTTGTTTCTGGTGAGATAAGATGGTTCAATTTCATTCTTCTGCATGTTTCAACCCAGTTTTCCCAGCACCATTTATTGAAGAGAGCCTCCTTTTTCCATTTAAACCTTTGGGCCCCCTTATCAAAGATTAGATGTCCATAGGTGTGGGGATTTATTTCTAGGCTTTCAATTCTGTTCCACTAGTCTGTGTGCCTATTTTTGTTCCAGTACCATGCTGTTTTCATGATGATGGCTTTATAATATAGTTTAAGGTCTGAAAGTGTGATGCCTCCATTTCGGTTTCTTTTCCTTAAGATGGTTTTGGCAATTCTAGGTGTTTTCAGGTTCCAGATAAATGATTGTAGTGTTTCTATTCTCTTAAAGAAGCTTGGTGGAACTTTGATGGGTATTGCATTAAATTTGTATATGGCTCTGGGGAGAATATTCATTTTGATGATATTTATTCTTCAAATCCATGAGCATGGGATATCTTTCCATTTCTTGGTATCAGTTTCTATTTCCTTGATTAGCGACTCATAGTTTTCAGCATACAAGTCTTTCACTTCTTTGGTCAACTTGATTCCTAGGTATTTGATTGATTTTGCTGAGACAGTAAATGGGAGTGATTTCTGGATGTCTTCTTCTTCAGATTTAGTGTTTGCATAAAGAAATGCCACTGATTTTTGTACATTGCTTTTGTAGCCAGATACCTTGCTATATTGCCTAATAACATCCAGAAATTTTCTGCTGGATTCTTTAGGTTTTTCTATGTATACTATCATATCATCTGCAAATAGTGAGAGGTTGACTTCTTCCCTTCCAATCTGTATTCCTTTGATTTCTTTCTCTTGCCTGATTGCTATGGCAAGAACTTCCAACACTATGCTGAAGAGTAATGGTGACAGTGGAAAGCTAGTCCCCAATCTGAGGGGAAATGCTTTCAGCTTCTGTCCATTGAGTATGATGTTGGCTGTAGGTTTGCTATATATAGACTCCACTATCTTGAGGAATTTCCCATCTATTCCCATTTTTTGTAGAGTTTTGAGCATGAATCAGTGTTGGATCTTGTCAAAGGCTTTCTCTGCTTTTATTGAGATAATCATGTGGTTTTTGGCTTTGCTTTGATTGATGTGGTGAATGACATTGATTGACTTACGGATGTTGAACCAGCCTTGCATTCCTGGGATGAATCCCACTTGGTCATGATGATCAATCTTTTTGTTATGTTGCTGTATCCGGTTGGCCAAGATCTTGTTTAATATTTTGGCATCTATGTTCATCAGAGATATTGGTCTGTAGTTTTTCTTTTTTGTTCTGTCCCTATCAGCTTTTGGTATCAGGGTGATGTTGGCTTCATAAAAGGTGGAAGGGAGTATTCCTGTTTCTTCAATCTTATGGAATCCTTAAGAAGTATGGGTATTAACTGTTTCCTGAAAGTTTTGTAGAATTCGTTTGTGTAGTCATCTGGTCCAGGACTTTTGTTGTTGGGGAGATTCTTAATAATGGTTTCAATTTCTTTGTCTGTGATGGTGCATTTAGATTTTGTAGTTCTTCTTGGTTCAGTTTTGGAAGGGCATATGTTTCTAGGAATTGTTCCATTTCTTCC
Organism: Erinaceus europaeus; assembly: GCF_950295315.1. NCBI lineage: Eukaryota > Metazoa > Chordata > Mammalia > Eulipotyphla > Erinaceidae > Erinaceus > Erinaceus europaeus. The sequence continues at coordinate 32,091,946 of NC_080178.1, forward strand.
AGATTCTCTAGCTTGGTGGCATATAGTTCTTTATAGAAGTTTCACAGGATTCTCTGGATTTCTGTGGTGTCAATTGTGATATCTCCTCCATCGTTTACAATTCTATTAATTTGAATCTTCTCTCTTTTTTGTTTGATGAGTCTGGCTAGTGGTTTGTCAATTTTGTTTAATCTTTCAAAGAACCAACATTTGGCTTCATTTATCTTTTGTATGGTTCTTTTAATTTCAATGTTGTTTATTTATGCTCTAACTTTAGTGATTTCTGTCCTTCTGGTTGCTTTAGGGTTCCTTTGTTCCTCTTCCTCTAAGTCCTTGAGGTGTGCAGTAAGGTCGTTCATTTGAGCTTCTTCTTGGTGTTTAATATGTGATTGTATGGCTATAAGTTTCCCTCTTAGTACTGATTTCGCTGTGTCCCAAATATTTTGATAGGTTGTGTCTTCATTTTCATTAGTTTACAGGAACACTTGAATTTCCTGCTTGAGTGAGTCCCTGAACCAGTGGTTCTTAAGTAGTATGTTATTTAGTTTCCAAATTCTGTGACTTTTAATAATTTTCTGTTTGTTGTTAAGTGTTAGTTTTACTCCACTGTGGTCTGAGAAGATACTTGGGATGATTTCAATGCTCTTGAATTTATTGATGCTGTCTTTGTGGCCTAACATGTGGTCTATCCTTGAGTATGTGTTATGTGGATTTGAAAAAAAGGTGTATTCCAGTTTTTTGGGGTGGAGGAGTCTGAAAATGTCCAAGAGGTCTAGTCCGTCAATCTCTTCATTCAATTCTCTTGTATCTTTATTGGTTCTCTGCTTTGTTGATCTAAGTGTGAGAGTGGGGTATTGAAGTCTCCCACTATTATTGTATTACTATTGATTTATTTTTGAAATTCTTTCAGTAGGTGTTTAATGTATTTAGATGGTCCCTCATTGGGTGCATAGATGTTAATAATTGTTAAGTCTTCTTGGCTTATTGATCCTCTAATCATTATGTAATGTCGTTGCCTATCTTTTATTACTTTCTTTAATTTAAAATCTATCGTGTCTGAGATGAGAATGGCTATTCCTGCCCTTTTTTGTGGTCCGTTAGCCTGTATGATAGTTTTCAATCCTATCACTTTAAGTCTGTGTTTATCTTGTTGTGACAGATGGGATTCTTGCAAGCAGTATATGGTTGGGTTATGTTTTCTGATCCATTCCCCCCACCCTGTGCCTTTTGATGGGTGAGTTTAAGCCATTGACATTTATTGATATTATGGATTTAATGTATTGTAGTGCCATTGTTCAAAAAAATTTTGTTTCCTCTGATATATTGCTAGTATTATAGTGATGTTCTTGTTTATAAGAGGTCTTTTAGAACCTCTTTCAGGGCTGGCTTGGTGATGGTTTCCTCATTTAACTGTTGTTCATCTAAGAAGGTTTTGATCCCTCCATCTAGCTTGAATGAAAGTCTAGCAGGATATATTACCCTTGGTTCAAACCCTTTTTCATTCAGGGCTTGATAGGTATCTTGCCATTCTCTTCTGGCTATTAGAGTTTGAGTGGAGAAGTCTGCAGATAATCTTATGGGTTTTCCCTTGTATGTGACATTTGTTTCTCTCTTGCAGCCTTTAGGATCCTTTTTTATCCTTACTTCTTCTCATTGTGACTATGATGTGTCTTCAGGTCTGGGTTGATTCTGTTTGGTACTCTCTGGGCCTCTTGAATCTTGATGTCCTTTCTGTTATTCAGGTCTGGAAGTTTTCTATGATTTCCTCTAGAATGTTTGCTTCCCCTTCCTCTCTTTCTTCCTCTGGCAGGCCAATTATACGAATGTTACTTCTTTTGAGATCATCCCATATGTCTCTGTTGTTGTTCTCAGTGTCTCTCAATCTCTTTTTAAGCTCTTTCACCTCTTTCTTTGTTTTCTGTAGCTCATCCTCTGTCTGACTAATTCTGTTTTCTGCTTCTGTTGGTCTGCTTTTCCTTGCCTCAGCTTCTTTCTTCATTACTGCTATTTCAGCTTTCAGTTCTCTAATTGCCTCAAGATAATCAGTATTTTCCTTGGGGGTCTCAACTGTTGTTTCCCTAATACTGCCATTCCTTTCCTCCAATGTTATTTTCATTTCTGTGATTAATAAGTTTATTATTGCTTGCATACTTTTCTTATCTATGGTTACTTCTGGCTGATTTGTAGTTTCTTCTGGGCTCTTGTCTTCATTCATTTGACTAGAAGTTTTATTTGTTTTTGATCTACCCATTTTTTTGATTTATGTGTTTCTTTTTTATGCTCTGTTGTTCCTCAGTTGTTGTGTCTTGAGTACAAGTAACACTGTACTAAATACCTTTATGACAATTGCAATCACCAACCTCAGGAATTACAGTAGCAACTGAAGTAAGTATTGAAGTAGTTTAATCGTTACCAGTTAGCCAAACAATTTCTCCTGTCCGTGAAAAAATAGTAACCAAATCCCAGTGAAGAAAGAGAAAAGAATGAAAGGACAGCAAGAATAGACAGTTATGCAAATCTACTATCCACTGTATATTCTAGGGGTAACAAGAGGGGAAAGGGAACTAGAGCAGAGATACACACATAGAGAGTCCACTCTGAGTCAGATTTCTTCCCCAAAATAATTCACATATTCAGAAAGGCAAAGAAGAAGGAAGAAGTGTATGACAAGATTAAAAAAGAGAGAGAGAGAGAGAGAGAGACAAGAGACAGAAAAGGGAAAAGGTAAGAAAAAGAGCTGTAATTAAAGAGCAGTGAAAGGAAATTCCCAAATATGTATCAGTGAATTCAAAAAAGCACACTGTTTGTTGGTGTGGGGGCTAGGGGTTGTGACTTTGGAAGCTGTAGGATTAAGGAAGAAGGGATGACAAGAAAAAAAAACAGAAAGAGAGAGAAAAAAGAAAAAGATATGAAAAAGAACAGTCATAAAAGGGCAGTGAAAGGAAAGGGTTTTTTAAAAAAATGTATTTATTTTTATTATTTAATTAGCTATGTGGGGTGAGGTGGGGGAGGTTGGCTACTTAGAAAGAAAAAAGTCCAGAGGTTTCAGAGGGGTATAGACTTATAATTAATGATACTCCCTGGTGGGACAGGAATTTGGTAAAGAAAAGGAGTTCCTAGCAGGGGATCCTGTTAGGAGCTGGTCCCCAGGGACTGGTTATGGGGGGGGGGGGTGGGTGGGAAGGATGTATGCTTGAAAATTAAAAGGAAGAAAAAAAAAATTTTCCCCTTTTTTCCCTACTCTAATTCTTAACCCAAATTAAGTTATAGTCACCTCCTTGGTGTCACCGCTAGGACGCCTTATTGGCTGGCTTCCAGGAGATGTGGTCAGAGCTCAGCCACTAGCAGCTTCTCAGTCCCATCAGATTTCATTCTAAGGAATAACTAATATGTAAGATTTCTTAGCATCAGGAAACAGTTTTGGGTTAATAAAAGTAAAATTTAATTTCCCAGTTAATTTTCATTTTTCTATGGAATGTTGGATTTTTATTTGAAGTTGTAATAATCACCTAATGCTTCTTTCCCACTGTAACAAGTATTTACTGTTTTCCTTCGTCCAAGTTATCTTCTGTTCCAAATTATGTGCTGTTCCTAGTCAACCAGTTAGTATGAATCAATCCACTCAGTAATGACGTTAAGAAACATGAAGATTTATGTTGTAGAGTTTTACTTCAAATCTATAGCATAGACATCCTTTGGTGTGTTACATTACACACAGTTCTCATACCCTAGGAATTAAAGAAATTAAGTTAAAGAAATATTTTCAGGGGAGTCGGTGGTAGCGAAGCGGTTTAAGCACATGTGGCACAAAGCTCAAGGACCAGCATAAGGATCCAGGTTGGAGCCCCAGGCTCCCCACCTGCAAGGGAGTTGCTTCATAAGCAGTGAAGCAGGTCTGCAGGTGTCTATCTTTCTCTCCCCCTCTCTGTCTTCCCCTCCTCTCTCCATTTCTTTCTGTCGTATCCAAAAATGACATCAACACAACAATAATAAAACAAGGGCAACAAAAGGGAATAAATAAATTAATAAAAAACTAAAAAACTAAAAAAAGAAATATTTTCACATTTACTGTAATATACACTGGTGAGTGAATCAGAGAAGGGTATGGAAACGTGTAGTGTAGAATTTGATTTTTGTGGAACAGTTGAATAATTGGTTTACTTGGTTGATTAGGGACACAACACAAATTGATTAGAGTCCTGAGCTAGCTGTGACTCAGGCAGATAGGAATGCTTGCTGCAAGTGGCAAGAGGGACTGGATAATTATGAGAACTTTAAAGGAAAAAGTACCACTCAGTACAAAAATTGAAGTATAAAAGTACAATTAAAAATAAGAAAAAGCAAATCCTACCCAGAAGATAATTTTATTAACATGAAAAGGATAATCTATTACAGAAATTAATATGTTTGGGGACCAGGTGGTGACACACCTGCTTGAGTGTACATGTTACAATTCATAAGGACCCAGGTTTGAGCCCCCAGTCCCCACCTGCAAGGGGAAAACTTCACAAGTGGTGAAGCAGGGCTACAGGTGTCTCTGTGTTTCTTCCTCTTTGTCTCCCCCTTCTCTCTTGACTTCTGACTGTCTCTATCCATTAAATAAATACATATAATAAAACATTTAAAGAGAAATTATTCTTTATGGTAATCAATAGCTGTTTTGGTGTCATGGACTTATTAAGTCTTCATATCTTAAGAATTATTTACTCTTAACAAATCAACAATTTCAGCACCTCCAATTCTAGTTGTCAGGAGTTTATATTCTCATTCCCAATTTTATTCACTTAGGACCCTGAGCAGTCTGTTTCTTTGCTGAGGTCATTCTTAGTGCTTCTGACAATGCTCCCTCAACTATCTTGGCCTGCTCTACACTAATAATATTTTTGAGTGTTTACAATAGACTTGGGTCTATTCTAATCATTTTTTACTTATTAGCTGTTCCCTTCCCTCCTTTCCTTCATTCCTCCCTCCCTTCCTTCCTTCCTTCTTTCTTTCCTTCCTCCCTCCCTTCCTTCCTTCCTTCTTCCTTCCCTCCCTCCCTCCCTCCCTTCCATCATCATCATCATCATCATCATCATCATCATCTTCTTCTTCTTCTTCTTCTTCTTCTTCTCCTCCTCCTCCTTCTTCTTCTCCTCCTCCTCCTTCTTCTCCTGCTTCTCCTTCTTCTTCTCCTTCTCCCTCTCCTTCCTCTTCCTCTCCCTCTCCTTCCTCTTCTTCTTCTTCTTCTTCTTCTTCTTCTTCTTCTTCTTCTTCTTCTTCTTCTTCTTCTTCTTCTTCTCCTTCTCCTCCTCCTCCTTCTCCTCCTCCTCCTTCTTCTCCTGCTTCTCCTTCTTCTCCTTCTCCTTCTCCCTCTCCCTCTCCTTCCTCCTCCTCCTCTTCTTCTTCTTCTTCTTCTTCTTCTTCTTCTTCTTCTTCTTCTTCTTCCTCCCCCTCCTCTTCCTCCTTCTTCTCCTCTTCCTCCTCCTTCTTCTCTTTCATCTGGATTCAACTTTTCGTTGGTCCACTGAGATTACCTGCCTTTTTTTTCTCAAAGAAAGTTTTGTTTAATGGAAAAATAAATAAGTGAGAAGTTTGTTTCCTCCTCTCCTGGAGAATTTATCAGAGAGTTAAGTAATACATACATAAGAAATTTTGAAGGGGTTAAACATCTCTGATTACTAAAGATACTTATTTTTTCCCTATATTTTGAAATTATTTCCATTGAATATTCTCTGGGTCATGCCAGTACAGTGAACAAAATTTCATAGGCCCCTTGGAGTATACCTAAAATAGACTTCCTAGCTTTTTCTAAAATAGAAATCCCAAATGACATATGCTATATTCTTACCTTAGGTTCCTGATTATTAAACAATTGTTCCTCTCTATACCTTATTGCTTTTCAACTACCAAATTCCAGATGCTAACATGACACCTACCCAACTTCCCTAGGCAGACGACCTCACCATTGTGTCCTGGAACCCCACCTTTCCAGAGTCCTGCCCCACTAGGGAAAGATAGAAATAGTCTGGGGGTATGCATGGACCTGTCAACTTCCATTCCCAGTGGAGAAACAATTACAGAAGCCAAACCTTAAAACCTTACACCTTCTGCACCTCATAATGATCCTGGGCCCATGCTCTCAGAGGGATAAAGAGTAGGAAGACTTCCAATGGAGGGGATGGGATAAAAAATAGTTTCTTTGGATGTGCAGAAGCTTTTCAATTTGATGTAGTCCCATTGGTTTGTTTCTGCTTTAGTCTTCCTTGCAATTGGGTTTGATTCATCAAAGATGTCCTTGAGGTGTAGGTGGGAAACTGTTTTACCAATGTTTTCCTCTAATATTTGATTGTTTCTGGTCTGACATCTAGGTCTTTGATCCATTTGGAGTTGATTTTTGTTTCTGGTGAAATAAGATGGTTCAATTTCATTCTTCTGCATGTTACAACCCAGTTTTTCCAGCACCATTTATTGAAGAGAGCCTCCTTTTTCCATTTAATACTTTGGGCCCCCTTATCAAAGATTAGATGTCCATAGGTGTGGGGATTTATTTCTGGGCTTTCAATTCTGTTCCACTGGTCTGTGTGCCTATTTTTGTTCCAGTACCATGCTGTTTTGATGATGATGACTTTATAATATAGTTTAAGGTCTGGGAGTGTGATGCCTCCATTTCTGTTTCTTTTCCTCAAGATGTTTTTGGTAATTCTAGGTGTTTTCAGGTTCCACATAAATGATGTTGTGTTTGTTCTATTCTCTTAAACAAGCTTGGTGGATATTTCATGGGTATTGCATTAAATTTGTATATGGCTCTGGGATAATATTCATTTTGATGATATTTATTCTTCCAATCCATGAGCATGGGATATCTTTCCATTTCTTGGTATCAGTTTCTATTTCCTTGAGGGTCTGACTGTTTATAGAAGACCTTTAAGAACTTCTTTAAGGGCAGGCTAGGTGATAATTGATTCCTTCAACTGCTGCTTGTCTGAGAAGGTTTTTATGCCTCCTTTTAGTCTGAATGACAGTTTAGCAGGATACAGTAGTCTTGGTTGAAAGCCTTTCTCACTGAGTACTCGATAGATATCTTGCCATTCTCTTCTGGCCTGTAGTGTTTGTGTGGAGAAGTCTGCTGCTAATCTTATGGGTTTTCTTCTGTAGGTGACTCTTTGTTTTCCTCATGCAGCCTTCAGGATCCTTTCCTTATCCTGATTTATTTCCATTCTAAATATAATGTGTAATGTGTCGTTAAGTCTGGGTTAATTCTGTTTGGGGCCCTCTGGGCTTCTTGAACCTTTATGACTTTGATGTTTTCTAGACTAGAGAAGTTTTCACCTATTATGTCCTGAAGAATGCTTTCTTCCCCTCCCTCTCTTTCTTCCTCTGGTAAGCCAATTATGCACATATTATTTCTTTCAAAGTCACCCCATAGGTTTCTGTTATTGTGTTCAGTATCTCTTAATCTCTTTTTGAGATCTCTTACTTCTTTTTTAGTTGTCTCTAATTCATCCTCAATATTGCTAATTCTGTATTCAGCCTCATTTATTCTACTCTCTATCCCCTCCTGTTTTCTCGATTTCATCTATTTTGTTACCCTGTTTTGATACTGTTTTAGCTTGTTCAGCTAGTTATGCTCTTAGCTCAGCTATTTCACCTTTCAGCTCTCTAATAACCTTGAGATATTAGTGTTTTATTCCAGAGTCTCACTTGTTGTTTCTGCATTTCTGATGACAATTCTTTCAAACTCTTTAGTTACTTCTGTTATTGTTTCCTCACCTAGTGTTTGGATGTTGACCTTATTATTTTGTTGTCCAGCCTTTGGGGGGCTTTTAGCTATACTCTTGTCCTGGTTCATTTCTCCAATATTTCTTCTTGTTGGTTTAACCTTTTTATATAGTATGTTATGAGGTCCCTCTCTCAGTACTTTTCAAATTACTGATCACTCTTGCCTGGATTGACTTGTTTCTGAGTAAGGTAATTAGAGGGTTCACTGCTGTGGAAATTAACAGTATTTCAATATTATTTCAATCCCTGAATTGGAGCACATTGGCTGTTAAAGCCTCTTTTGTTCTTTTTCTTTTTTTTTCAAGTTGACAGATGTACTTGGAGTTTATTTGCTTTATTTTTTCATTTACATTTATTTTAAATTTTTTATTTAAGAAAGGATTAGTGAACATAAAAATAAGGTAGGAGGGATACAACTCCGCACAATTCCCACCGCCCAATCCATATAACCCACCCCCTCCCTTGGTAGCTTTCCCATTCTCTAGCCCTCTGAGAGCATGGATCCAGGGTCGTTGAGGGTTGAAGAAGGTAGAAGGTCTGGCTTCTGTAATTGCTTCCCCGCTGAACATGGGCGTTGACTGGTCGGTCCATACCCCCAGTCTGCCTCTCTCTTTCCCTAGTAAGTTGTGTCTCTGGGGAAGCGGCGCTCCAGGACATATTGGTGGGGTCTTCAATCCAGGGAAGCCTAGCCAGCATCCTAGTGGCATCTGGAACCTGGTGATTGAAAAGAGAGTTAACATATGAAGCCAAACAATTTGTTGAGCAATCATGGATCCCAAGCTTGGAATAGTGGAGAGGAAGTGTTAGGGAGGTACTCACTGAAAACTCTAGTATACTTCTGCTTTCAGGTATATATTTTGCAGTAGTTTATGGATACGTGTGCACATAAGCTCTCTCTCACAGAAACTGGTGTATATCTAGGTTATGGGATTTTGTTAGAAAGTGAACTACCTGAGATGAAATTAGAGTGTACTATAAAAGGAAAGGTCTCACCCGAGTAATGAAGTTGAAGGGTTGTCATTCCACACGTGAAGTCTCTGGATACAGTCTGAGGTGAAGCATGTTGAGGTGGCAATCGTTGCTTTGGTTACGTTGTGATCAGCGGATGCAATATTATTTGGTTTGGATTGGGAGATGCATACGGGAAAGTGGGTCCTATCCAAGGGTTCCAGGACTGGGGGAAGTAGGGGCTCTATAGTGAAGATGTGAAGTTCCTGCTGTCTTAGGGTTCAAAAAGACAATCAATAGTTAATATTATCATCACATTATTTGTTAATTGGGTTAACTTTGAAAAGTCCCTTTGTTAGGGTTTGCTGTACAGTACCCAGTATCTTGTATATAGCTGTGCTATTGGATGCTTCTAATCTACTTGGTCTAGGCTTTTGAGAGAGTCCACATATCAGATACATAGCCTATATATTAAAAAGATTCAGTTTGTCTTTTGAGAAACTTTGAGACATACAATTGATTTCCCCCTATCATATTAATTAACTACTGATTTATATGTCTACATTTTGCTAGGAGTGTACATAAACACCATTCCCACCACCAAAGGACTGTGACCCATCCCTCCCACCCACTCCCACCCCCCACTGGCCCAGGAAGCTACATGTCTACCCCTCACCACAGGGCTTTTACTTTGGTGCCCTACTTACAATTTATCAGGTCCTGCTTTTAGTTTCCCTTTCAGATCTTCTAAGTCAGCTTCTGTTGATGAGTGGGATCATCCCATACTCATCTTTATCTTTCTGACTTAGTTCACTTAACATAATTCCTTCTAGCTCTGTCCAAGATGGGTCAGAGAAGGTGGGTTCATTATTCTTGATAGCTGCATAGTATTCCATTGTGTATATAGACCACAGCTTTCTCAGCCACTCATCTGTTGTTGGGCACCTGGGTTGCTTCCAGGTTTTGGCTATTATGAATTGTGCTGCTATGAACATAGGAGTACACACCTCTTTTTGGTTGGGTGTTATGGAGTCCTTGGGGTATAACCCCAGGAGAGGAATTACTGGGTCATATGGAAGGTCCATGTCTAGCCTTCTGAGAGTTTTCCAGACTGCTCTCCACAGAGGCTGTACCAATTTACATTTCCACCAGCAATGTAAAAGGGTTCCTCTGTCCCCACATCCTCTCCAGCATTTGTTGCTGCTGTCCTTTTTGATGTATGCCATTCTTACAGGAGTGAGGTGGTATCCTAGAATTGTCTTAATTTGCATTTCTCTCACAATCATTGACCTAGAGCATTTTTTCATATGTTTGTTAGCCTTTTGGATCTCCTCTGTGGTGAATGTTTTGTTCATTTCCTCTGCCCATTTTTGGATGGGGTCATTTGCTTTTTTGGTGCTAAGTTTGCTGAGCTCTTTATATATTTTGGTGATTAGTTTCTTGTCTGATGTATGGCATGTGAAGATCTTCTCCCATTCTGTGAGGGGTCTCTCTTTTTGTTTAATAGTTTCTTTGGATGTGCAGAAGCTTTTCAATTTGATGTAGTCCCATTGGTTTGTTTCTGCTTTAGTCTTCCTTGCAATTGGGTTTGATTCATCAAAGATGTCCTTGAGGTGTATGTGGGAAAGTGTTTTACCAATGTTTTCCTCTAAGTATTTGATTGTTTCTGGTCTGACATCTAGGTCTTTGATCCATTTGGAGTTGATTTTTGTTTCTGGTGAGATAAGATGGTTCAATTTCATTCTTCTGCATGTTTCAACCCAGTTTTCCCAGCACCATTTATTGAAGAGACCCTCCTTTTTCCATTTAATACTTAATAATAATGGGCCCCTTATCAAAGATTAGATGTCCATAGGTGTTGGGACTAACTTCTGGGCTTTCAATTCTGTTCCACTGGTCTGTGTGCCTATTTTTGTTCCAGTACCATGCTGTTTTCATGATGATGGCTTTATAATATAGTTTAAGGTCTGAGAGTGTGATGCCTCCATTTCGGTTTCTTTTCCTTAAGATGGTTTTGGCAATTCTAGGTGTTTTCAGGTTCCAGATAAATGATTGTAGTGTTGGTTCTATTCTCTTAAAGAAGCTTGGTGGAACTTTGATGGGTATTGCATTAAATTTGTATATGGCTCTGGGGAGAATATTCATTTTGATGATATTTATTCTTCCAATCCATGAGCATGGGATATCTTTCCATTTCTTGGTATTAGTTTCTATCTCCTTGAGTAGCGACTCATAGTTTTCAGTATACAAGTCTTTCACTTCTTTGGTCAACTTTATTCCTAGGTATTTGATTGATTTTACTGAAACAGTAAATGGGAGTGATTTCTGGATGTCTCCTTCTTCAGATTTAGTGTTTGCATAAAGAAATGTCACTGATTTTTGTACATTGATTTTGTAGCCTGATACCTTGCTATATTGCCTAATAACTTCCAGTAATTTTCTACTGGATTCTTTAGGTCTTTCTATGTATACTATCATATCATCTGCAAATAGTGAGAGCTTGACTTCTTCCCTTCCAATCTGTATTCCTTTGATTTCTTTCTCTTGCCTGTTTGCTATGGCAAGAAATTCCAATACTATGTTGAAGAGTAACAGTGACAGCGGACTGCCCTGTCTAGTCCCCGATGTGAGGGGGAATGCTTTCAGCTTCTATCCATTGAGTATGATGTTGGCTGTAGGTTTGCTATATATAGACTCCACTATCTTGAGGAATTTCCCATCTATTCCCATTTTTGTAGAGTTTTGAGCATGAATGGGTGTTGGATTTTGTCAAAGGCTTTCTCTGTATCTATTGAGATAATCATGTGGTTTTTGGCTTTGCTTTGATTGATGTGGTGAATGACATAGATTGATTTACGGATGTTGAACCAGCCTTGCATTCCTGGGATGAATCCCACTTGGTCATGATGAACAGTCTTTTTGATGTGTTGCTGTATCCGGTTGGCCAAGATCTTGTTTAATATTTTGGCATCTATGTTCATCAGAGATATTGGTCTGTAGTTTTCCTTTTTTGTTCTGTCCCTATCAGCTTTTGGTATCAGGGTGATGTTGGCTTCATAAAAGGTGGAAGGGAGTATTCCTGTTTCTTCAGTCTTATGGAATAGCTTAAGAAGTATGGGTATTAACTGTTTCCTGAAAGTTTTGTAGAATTCATTTGTGAAGCCATCAGGTCCAGGACTTTTGTTGTAGGGGAGATTCTTAATAACGGTTTCAATTTCTTTGTCTGTGATTGGTGCATTTAGATTTTGTAGTTCTTCTTGGTTCAGTTTTGGAAGTGCAAAGGTTTCTTGAATTGTTCCATTTCTTCCAGATTCTCTAGCTTGGTGGCATACAGTTCTTTATAGAAGTTTCGGAGGATTCTCTGGATTTCTGTGGTGTCAGTTGTGATATCTACTGCATCATTTACAATTCTATTAATTTGAGTCTTCTCTCTTTTTTGTTTGGTGAGTCTGGCTAGTGGTTAGTCATTTTTGTTTAATCTTTCAAAGAACCAACATTTGGCTTCATTGATCTTTTGTATGGTTCTTTTGTTTTCGATGTTGTTGATTTCTGCTCTAACTTTAATGATTTCTGTCCTTCTGGTTGCTTTAGGGTTCCTTTGTTCCTCTTCCTCTAAGTCCTTGAGGTGTGCAGTAAGGTCGTTCATTTGAGCTTCTTCTTGGTGTTTAATATGTGATTGTATGGCTATAAGTTTCCCTCTCAGTACTGCTTTAGCTGTGTCCCAAATATTTTGATAGGTTGTGTCTTCATTTTCATTAGTTTCCAGGAACATTTGAATTTCCTGTTTGAGTGAGTCTCTGATCCAGTGGTTCTTAAGGAGCATATTGTTTAGTTTCCAAATTCTATGTCTTTTAATAATTTTCCGTTTGTTGTTAAATGTTAGTTTTACTCCACTGTGGTCTGAGAAGATAATTGGGATGATTTCAATGCTCTTGAATTTATTGATGCTATCTTTGTGGCCTAACATGTGGTCTATCCTTGAGTATGTGTTATGTGGATTTGAAAATAAGGTGTATTCCAGTTTTTTGGGGTGGAGGAGTCTGAAAATGTCCAAGAGGTCTAGTCTGTCGATCTCTTCATTCAATTCTCTTGTATCTTTATTGGTTCTCTGCTTTGTTGATCTAAGTGTGAAAGTGGGGTATTGAAGTCTCCCACTATTATTGTATTACTATTGATGTATTTTTGAAATTCTTTCAGTAGATGCTTAATGTATTTAGATGGTCCCTCGTTGGGTGCATAGATGTTAATAATTGTTAATTCTTCTTGGTTGATTGATCCTCTAATCATTATGTAATGTCCTTGCCTATCTTTTATTACTTTATTTAATTTAAAATCTATCGTGTCTGAGATGAGAATGGCTGTTCCTGCCCTTTTTTGTGGACCGTTAGCCTGTATGATAGTTTTCCATCCTTTCACTTTAAGTCTGTGTTTATCTTGTTGTGACAGGTAGGATTCTTGTAAGCAGCATATGGTTGGGTTATGTTTTCTTATCCATCCTCCCACCCTGTGCCTTTTGATGGGTGAGTTTAAGCCATTGACATTTATTGATATTATGGATTTAATGTATTGTAGTGCCATTGTTCTAAAAAAAATTTGTTTACTCTGATATATTGCAAGTATTATAGTGATGTTCTTGTTTATAAGAGGTCTTTTAGTACCTCTTTCAGTGCTGGCTTGGTGATGGTTTCCTCCTTTAACTGTTGTTTGTCTAAGAAGGTTTTGATCCCTCCATCTAGCTTGAATGAAAGTCTAGCAGGTTATATTATCCTTGGTTGAAACCCTTTTTCATTCAGGGCTCGATAGATATCTTGCCACTCCCTTCTGGCTTTTAGAGTTTGAGTGGAGAAATCTGCAGATAATCTTATGGGTTTTCCCCTGTATGTGCCTTTTTGTTTCTCTCTTGCAGCCTTTAGGATCCTTTCTTTATCCTTACTTCTTCTCATTGTGACTATGATGTGTTTTGGTGTCTTCAGGTCTGGGTTCATTCTGTTTGGTACTCTCTGGGCCTCTTGAACCTTGATATCCTTTCTGTTATTTAGGTCTGGGAAATTTTCTTGTATTATTTCCTCTAGAATATTTGCTTCCCCTTCCTTTCTTTCTTCCTCTGGCAGGCCAATTATACGAATGTTACTTCTTTTGATATCATCCCATATGTCTCTGTTGTTGTTTTCAGTGTCTCTCAATCTCTTTTTAAGCTCTTTCACCTCTTTCTTAGTTTTCTCTAACTCATCCTCTGTCTGACTAATTCTGTTTTCTGCTTCTGTTTGTCTGCTTTCCCTTGCCTCAGCTTCTTTCTTCATTACAGCTATTTCAGCTTTCAGTTCTCTAATTGCCTCAAGATAATCAGTATTTTCCTTGGGGGTCTCAACTGTTGTTTCCCTAATACTGCCATTCCTTTCCTCCAATGTTGTTTTCATTTCTGTGATTAATAAGTTTATTATTGCTTGCATACTTTTCTTAACTATGGTTACTTCTGACTGATTTGTGGTTTCTTCTGGGCTCTTGTCTTCATTCATTGGGGTAGCAGTTTTATTTTTTTTAATCTACCTATTTTTTTATTTATGTGTTTCTTTTTTTATGCTCTGTTGTTCCTCAGTTGTTGTGTCTTGAGTACAAGTAACACTGTACTAAATACCTTTATGACAACTGCACTCACCAACCTACGGAATTACAGTAGCAACTGAAGTAAGTATTGAAGTAGTTTAATCGTTACCAGTTAGCCAAACAATTTCTCGAGTCCGTGAAAAAATAGTTACCAAATCCCAGTGAAGAAAGCGAAAAGAAAGAGAGGATAGCAAGAATAGACAATTATGCAAATCTACTATCCAGTGTATATTCTAGGGGTAACAAGAGGGGAAAGGGAACTAGAGCAGAGATACACACATAGAGAGTCCACTCTGAGTCAGATTTCTTCCCCAAAGTAATTCACAAATTCAGAAAGGCAAAGAAGAAAGAAGTGTATGACAAGATTAAAAAAAAGAGAGAGAGAGAGAGATAAGAGAGAAAAGGGAGAAGATAAGAAGAGTTGTAATTAAAGAGCAGTGCAAGGAACTTCCCAAATGTGTATCAGTGAATTAAAAAAAAAAAAAACACCCTCTTTGGTGGTATGGGGTATCCTACTAGGAGCTGGCCCCAGGGACTGCTTATGGGGGGGGCGGGAAGGATGTATGCTTGAAAATTAAAAGGAAGAAAAAAGAATTTTTTCCCCTACTCTAATTCTTAACCCAAATTAAGTTATCATCACCTCCTTGGTGTCACTGCTATGGCCCCTTATTGGCTGGCCTGCTAAAGGCAGAAAATCCTATTGTTTACATGAGATGTGTCCGGAGCTCAAAGGCTAGCCGCTTCTCCGTCCGCCATCTTCCGGGAAACCCCCCCCTCCAGAGTTTTTTAAAGGATTTCTCAAAAATGAAAACTAGCTCCAAGTCCTTTGATCCAATGAGATCTATACCCAAGAAGTCTTTGGATCTGCCCTCAGGGTTGCGGTGGACCCTGGAGACTCCCGAGAGAAAGCCCCCGAGCTAAAGTGCTCTCCCCGGGTCCTCTGCCCGCCGCGCTCTGCAACCGGCGGAGGAGCCGCCTTCCCGGGTGGAGGACAATGCCCGGCGTACTCTCCTTGCCCGGCGCCGACTGGAAAGTCTGGAGCCCCGCTAGTCCGTGTCACCTTTACTCTAATTCTTAACCCAAATTAAATTATAATCACCTCTTTGGTGTCACTCTTTATTGACTGGCCTGCTAAAGGCAGAAAATCCTACTGTTGCCGACGATGCGATCAGAGCACTCACTGATAGCAGCTTCTCAGTCCGCCATCTTCCCCCCGGTCCTCTTTTGTTCTTTTTCTTCCCTGTAGGCTGTGGGAGCCTGAGGGTTTTTAAACTATAAGTATGCTTCTTAGTTTCATCACTGACTCCTGACCAAGAGATAAAGCAGGTTGGGGCAGAGATAAATCAGTGGTTATGCAAAGGGACTCTCACAGCCCCACTATTAGGCCATGAAGCCATAGATCTCCTGAGTTTCCTCATTACTTCTCTGTCCCCTCTTGTCAGCCCCAGGCCTCCCCCCTGCTGCTCCAGCTTCCGAGGCCAGTAGCAATGGAGACTTACAGTTGCATTTGTTGA
Organism: Erinaceus europaeus; assembly: GCF_950295315.1. Taxonomy (NCBI): domain Eukaryota; kingdom Metazoa; phylum Chordata; class Mammalia; order Eulipotyphla; family Erinaceidae; genus Erinaceus; species Erinaceus europaeus. The sequence continues at coordinate 32,107,752 of NC_080178.1, forward strand.
GTCTTAGGGGAGTCCTCTCCTTCCTTCAGCTGTCTTTTTGTTGGTGAAACAGACTGGAGGTGGTGTCTCAAATGGTAAACTGTCAGATTGTTACCAGCCTTGTAATCTCTCCCTAGGCTCCTTTCTTTCCATGAGCCACACATTTTTGCTCAGGGATAATTTGATGGGTTCCTGAAGTCGTTATAGTCCTGTCTTGTTGCAGTCCCAGGTAGTCTTCTTTGGTATTCCTAACTGACCCGGGAGAGGAGAGGAACACAGCTGCTGTTGCTCTGTAGCCCTGCCTATGGAAGTCCCAGTATTTCCTTTTTATAAATAAAAAATTTAAAAGAAAAAAGCAGATCTGATGGAGTAATAAATGGTTCATTTTAGAGTCAGGAAAAGACAAAGATTTTTACTTTGATAAGAGAACGGACTGGAAAAATGCCTTTCTTTAAAATCTTCTGGACTTTCATTGTCCTCAGTTAAAGTAATATGTATACCAAAGAGAAATATCTTGAGGAGACCATCTCTGAGAATGTTGAAGGTAGTCTTATTAACAAATCAAAGGTTCTAATTGCTTACAGCTCAGAAGGTCAATTAATTGAGAGAAAGAAAAGGGTTGTGTGAGAACAGATTTAATCAGGTGCTTGTCGATCCCAAAAAGGTAGCAAGTGTAATTAAATTAGTAGTATCCAATTACCTAGTTTTAACCACAATTACATGTCACCAGTTCTTCACTGAGTTTTGTGTTTGGAAAGGTGACCACTTAATATATATTTTTTGTCTAGTACTTGATGTATTAAGGGACTTCACCATGCCACTGTTAACAGGGGAGATATGATTTTAAAATCATTTGGAAAGTGCTACTTTAAAATAATAGCTTCATGCTAAAAGATAAGTCACCAGCAAAGAATTGGCTGGCTGAGGTTATGTTGAAATTAAGATGCTGGTGGGATACTGAGTACATATTATGCCCCAAAGCACTCATCTTGGATCCAAAAATAAAATATAATCCATCTCCTCAGTATTTTATATTCTGGTAGTTGAAAACAGACAATAAACAAATAATCATCAGATATCAGAAGGTGAATGTAGGCACCCATAGAGACAGAAGGTAAATTAATGGTTGGCCAGGCACTAAGAATATGAGGAGCAAGGAAAAGCTGTTAGGTATAGGATTCCTTTTAAGTTATGAAAATGTTCTGAAATAAAATATAGGTGATGGCTACAATACCTGATGAACACATTCAGAATCACAAAGTAGTACATGTTAAAAGGGTGAACTTTGTTATATTAATGAATATATATACATATTTGAATCATGACTCAGAAAGCCCATCTTACTCTGAGGTGGGGATTTAGGAGTTATAAAGAGTAGCAGGCCAGTGTGGGAGAAGAAATTAAGTTATCTAAATATCTGATTAACTTAAAGTTCTTGTCAAAAGATTGTTCAACTAGAAGAGGACTTGTGAAGAGGAATGAACTAACAGAGCCTATTGGACCGACCAGTCAATGCCCATGTTCAGTGGGGAAGCAATTATAGAAGCCAGGCCTTCCACCTACTGCAACCCACAATGACCCTTGGTCCATGCTCCCAGAGGGATAGAGAATGGGAAAGCTATCAGGGGAGAGGGTGGGATATATGGAGAATGGGTGGTGGGAATTGTGTGAATTTTTACCCCTCCTACCCTATGGTTTTGTTAATTTATCCTTTCTAAAAAAAAAATTCAGATAATGGGCAGGAGTAGGTAGCATAATGGTTATACAAAGAGAATCTCATGCCTGAGGCTCTGAAGTCCCAGGTTCATTCCCCCACACTACGATAAGCCAAAGCTGAGCAGTGCTCTGGTGTTTCTCTCTGTGTCTTTCTCGCTGCATCTCTCTCAAAAATAAAATAAATAAAATACTTAAAAAAATTAAAAAAAAAATCAGATAGAACAATAAGCAATACCTTCCTCCTGTGGTCTACATAGCAAGTTCATCTTTTCCAACAGGTGTATATGACAAATTTTATATGGGAAGATTTCTCAAATGAAGGAATCAGAGACTTCACTCAAAACTGAGGAAAAGATATGAATTTATCATGAGTCAGCTCATTTGAAGGTTCCTGGACCCATGCAGTCACTGGAGACTGTTAGAATCCCAAGATCACTGATTTAAGATTACAGACAGCTTTTATAGATCAGTGAAAGCAGGTAACTTCTCCATTCCCAAGTCCTGAACATTCTGTTTGGCACTGGGGACAAGGGTGTGGTCCTAGCACAAAAGCAGCTATGTTTACAGAAGCAGAAATAAGCAATAAGTCTGGGGTTCAAAAACATGTTGGTTCCTGGAATATCTCGCTTCAGGGGGTTTCTAAATAAGCTCTAACTGGTATTGTTTCCTAAGTTTTTACTGGTATTCTGGCCACCTGCTGGTCAATAAAACTTTCCATCTTACACAAGCTTCTAGCATTAACTTTCTTTAAACTTATGTATTTGGAGAGCAAGGGTGTATGTGTGTGTGTGTGTGTGTGTGTGTGTGTGTGTGTGTGTAATGCTTGCTCTCTTATAGTCTGGTCTGAGTACCTTCAATATCATTTGTCCCCATCTCTTCCTGTTTTTACAAATATCCCCCTGAAACAAAGGAAAGGGAGGCAAATTTGAGTGGTATTCCTGCCTCCTTGGCCAAGTCAGTTAAAGCTCTCCCTTTTATAAAAGTTTTGCGACACTGACCTTGTCAATTTGTCTAATATTATTTGCTCAATTATATATGTAGTGGAATCTAGGTGACTTCACTTTTTGTTTTCACTATGGCTAAAAATGTTGGACTTTTTTGTATTTTTTTTTCCAGGAGCATATCTTTTTTCTGACTAGTTTGTTTAATCTTTGGCCCATTTTTTAAAAATTGAGTTTCCTTCTTATTAAGTTTTTAACATCCCTTATATATTCTGGATATGAACTTTTTATCAGAGTATGTGCAATTAACATTTCATTTTAATAATTGTCATATTTAAAATATTTTCTTAACCATGTATACTATGATCTGGATTATATCCCCTCCCAATTCAAATGTTGAAGCTAGCTTTCTGGTATTTCAGAATGTGACTGTATTTGGAGGTGGTGATTAAATTAAAATGAAGTCATTAGGGTGGGTTTTAATCCAGTCTTGCTGGTGTTCTCATAAGAAGTAGAAATATGGGCATGCAAGGAGACATCAGACATGCATGAACATGTTACTGGTGGACCCAGTTTAGGCTCATGCACCTGATGTACAATGAGTCAAATAAATAGCATTGAGGCTTGGAGGGAAGGAGGATTTATTTTATTTTATTTTATTTATTCCCTTTTGTTGCCGTTATTGTTTTATTGCTGTAGCTATTGTTGTTATTGATGTTGTTGTTGTTGGATAAGACAGAGAGAAATGGAGAGAGGAGGGAAAGACAGAGAGGGGGAGAGAAAGACAGACACCCTTAGACCTGTTTCACCGCTTGTGAAGAGACTCCCCTGCAGGTGGGGAGCCGGGGGCTTGAACCGAGATCCTCATGCTGGTCCTTGAGCTTTGCGCCGCCCGCGCTTAACCCGCTGTGCTACCGCCCAACTCCCAAGGATTTTTTAAGAGTTGGCTAAAAAATGAAGAGAGTTGGTGTACTGCACCAGAGTAAAAGACTCTGGGTTGGTGAGGAGGGTTCAAGTCCTGGAACATGATGGCAGAGGAGGACCTAATGGGGGTTGATTTATTATAGTGAAAACTGAGAAATGTTACACATGTCCAAACTATTGTATTTTACTATTGACAATAAACCATTAATCCCCAATAAAGGAAAAAAATAAGGAAAATTAAAAAAAATGAGGAGAGCAAAGTCTTTCAAATTCATTCTGTTTGGGAATCTAAAGACAAAGTATTTTGAACCAGTTGCTGACACTGACAGTGTAAGATTCAGGTTCAAGTTTCTGGGGCCTTTAGTCATGAAAGTCTGGTCAGCTACTTATTTGTATCTTTCAGGTCCACCATAGCTTGTTAATGAATTGTTTTTATGTGATAAGCCTCAAAGTCAGCAGAAAGTTTATGATTTTGCTTTGCAAAAGAAGCAAATGTCTTTGTGTGGGGGTAGATTTCATGAGCAGTGAAGTAGTGCTGCAAGTGTCTCTCTTTCCTTCTCCCCTTCTATCTCCCTTTCCCCATTGAATTTCCTTCTATTCTATCAAATAAAAAAAAGGAAAAAAAAAAGGCCACTGGGAGCAGAGAATTCATTGTGCAGGCACCAAACCCCAGTGATAACCTTGGTGGCAATTAAAATAAAATTAAAATAAGCACAGTGTGTTTACTAGGGCTAGGGGTTGAGGAAATAGAATTTATAGAGGAGGAAAGAGAGCCTACATTTTTCATATTCTCATAACATTTTGTGTAACTATTCTTATTGGCCAAAGCAGAAGTTGGGGTTGGGCTGTCAGGATTCATAATTTCCTTCTTAAAAATTTTTTAATGTATTATTATTGGAAAGAGACAGAAAGAAATTGAGAGAGGAGGGGGAGACAGAGAGGGAGACAGAGAGACACCTGCAGCCCTGCTGCTTCACCACTTGTGAAGCTTTTCCCCTGCAGGTAGGAGGACTCATAATTTCTTTAAAGGCACTTGCTTCTTTTGCAAAGCAAACTCATAAACTTTCTGCTAACTCCAGGGTGGGGCTTATCACATAAAAACAATGCATTAACAAGCTATGGTGGACTTGAGAGATACACATAAGTAGCCGGCCAGACTTTCATACCTAAGGCCCCAGAATTTTCAGCTCAACACCATCATATAATAGAGCTGAGTAAAGCTCTGGTCTACTCTCTTTTATCTTTTTCTCTGATGAAAATAAAGAATTTAAATCTTAAAAATACCAGCTATGAAATCAGGGGGCAGTGAGAAAGAATATAACAAAAAGTCAAGGATTCTAATTTTGTCTAGCTACAAAGAAAGGGGTTATTAAAATTGCAGGTTATATTTCAGGTTCATGAGCCATTTCAAGTTGATTTTTAGATAGTAAAATTGTATTTTGCATGGTAAAATTGAGGTTCATTTTCTGTTTAAAGTGGATATTTTGTTTTTTTAAACCATTTGTTGTAAAAACTACACATTACTTGCTCTTTTACTCTGGCCATAAATTGTGTAGATTTATTTCATGACTCTATTCTTTTTTTACTTTTTTAAAAAATTTTTTATTTAAGAAAGGATTAATTAACAAAACCATAGGGTAGGAGGGGTACAACTCCACACAATACCCACCACCCAATCTCCATATCCCACCCCCTCCCCTGATAGCTTTCCCATTCTCTATCCCTCTGGGAGCATAGACCCAGGGTCATTGTGGGTTGCAGAAGGTAGAAGGTCTGGCTTCTGTAATTGCTTTCCCGCTGAACATGGACGTTGACTGGTCAGTCCATACTCCCAGTCTGCCTCTCTCTTTCCCTAGTAGGGTGTGTCATGACTCTATTCTGTTACACTGATTGAAGCCTAAGTATCTGCTCTTAAAATAAACTTTATGTGTAATTTTTAATATAGAGATGAATTATGAAATCCTTAGAATGGAAACTTTCCAGGATAGTTAGTTCTATATTCATATGAGACCTCTCTCAACAAGTTACTACTGCTATGACTAGATATTTCAAAGATAGACACTGATATGACAGATGATCATCACAAATCTTAGATTTTTTTTCATTCATTTGAAGTCTACCCAGAATTCAAAACAAGTATGGATTAAGGAAAATTCTCATAGAAATAAATACTGATTAATTCTGAGAGTCAAATTGGGGGGGGTGGTCAGGTAGTGGCATACCAGGTTCAGCACTCACAGTACAAAGTGCAAGGATTGGCACAAGGATCCTGGTTCTAGCCCCCGACTCCCCACCTACTGGGGGGGCGGTTGCTTCACAAGTGTTAAAGTAGGTCTGTTGGTGTCTTTTTCTCCCCCTATCTTCCCCTCTTCTCTCAATTTCTCTTTTTCCTATCCAATTACAAAAAAAAAGGGAAAAATGACCACCAAGTTTAGTGAATTCATAGTGCATGCACTGAGCCCCAGCAATAACTCTGGCAGCAAGCAAACACACACACACACACACACACACACACACACACACACACACACACACACACACACACACTAACAGAGAGAGAGGAGAGAGAGAGAGAAAGAGAGAGAGAGTCAAATTGGAAGCACCTCCTTTTTTTTTTTTAGAAGCATCTGTAAAATTACATTAACAGACAATCTTTAAGCATCTATTATACTGCGCTATTATGTGATGTTATAATGGATATTTTATATTGGAATGGAAGCAGTGCTCTGACCTCTCTCTCTTTCCTTTCTCTCTTATGAAATAAATAAATAAACATTTAAAAAGATAAAATAAAACATATATTACTTAGAAACAAACTATCCGATCAAGACTGGTGTATTGCAAGTACAATTTGTTGTGGTCTACATTTGATGGATATTTTTAAGGTCACAGACTGTAGCGATGTCATATGCAATTGTCATGCTGATATTTGAAGCAGTCAATTATTACTTTAAATGACATTTCTTTCAACAGCACATGTTTTTCATGGATGACTAAACACTGATGAATGCATTCTAAACTGCACCACATCGTGGTTGTCATGAAATGTGTATGAAGGTAGATATTAAGATATCTTCTTTATTGGATGGTAGGTTTCCACAATCATTAACAGAATTTAGAGTAAACAGCTTATTCTAAAAGACTAATTGCAAAGAAATCTGCTTGTTATTAATGCATAGTAGATTTGGAAATCTGGGAAAGAGCTTAGAGAATCTTGGCTCTTACTTTTTAATTATCTGCTAGTTGTTAAATAATCAGATCAGAACTGGAACTTAGAGGCTTGTGGAATTCACTTCACTCGCACCAGAGGGCATAGCAAAGAGTCAGTGTATGTGCATTTGCTTTGACAAAGGAACACATTTTCAGAGATCTAGAAATATTGGTACCTCATTCCATTTTTAAAACTAAAAATTGAAGAAATAAAAATATAAGAAAGCCCAAAATATCAAAGTACATAATTTTTAGTAAATGCTGACACATAAAATGTTTTGAAAGAATGGATCTACTCCCCACTGGGTAAGTGGACTGGATAGAGCAGACCCAAAATGTTAGTCAGAAGTTCCAAAGTTTGGAACTCTAGAAAGTTCTAAGAGCTGTGAGTTGAGGGTTGATAGAATAACTCAATAAAACAAACAAAAAATTTCACTTGCTTTTCTTTCCTTCTCCTTCATTTACTCTTCTCATTTGTCTCAAGCACAGAAGATCCTTACTTTGATGTAAACTTTAACTTCAGATATTGAAATATCCCTATTAAAATATAAATATAAAATGTCACAGAAGAAACAGGTATTTTAGAAACAAGCAATTAAATTGTAAATCGCAGATTTATAATTAGTATTTTTATTTTGCTTTAGGTATAGATTTTAGAATATGAAATATTTGGGTTCTGATTCTAGTTTTGCTACTGGCAAACTGGGCACATTAACAAGAGGCCTACATTTTGCACTAGTACTGAAATTGAGCTATTTCTGAAAGAGAAAAATTTACTGACTACTGAGTGACCAAAGATTCTTTTTGATTACTGATTCTAAAAGGTATTCATGCTTTCAACCACAGAATGTTTGGGAGGTTTTATTTATTTATTTAATTTATTTTGAAAAAAATTGCAACAGTAGCTTCAGTAGCCTTTTAGAGAACTATTTTCATGAAATTGTATTTGATGTTATAGTCTTGGTTTTTCTAGAAGGGTAGTACTTACTAAAGGCAGGTGTTTAAGTACTAGATCACTTCATGACCTTAAAAAGGGTTTCAAAAAAGCAAACACAAAAACATTTAAAACCCCTTTCTCATAAGGAAGTAGTATATTTACTCTTTCCTGATACTAAAAAATATATACATTTCTTTTGTGTTTGACTGCTAGGAATTTTGTAGACAAAGCTAAAGATTAGTATTATCTATTATATAGTCCTTTGTGAATAACATATTCATGTTCCTTACTTGGTCTTAATATTTATCTCTTATCAGGCTCAGGAAAAAATTACTAAAGTCATGGGCCACAAGTAACATACCTAAAAAAAAAAATCCATAGCTTCATCCTTCACGAACACCCCCTAGTTTCATTTGATCTATTCCCACCTTTAAGTGCCTGTCTATTGAACAATTTACTTTATAACATACCACCATTCAGCTACCAAGTTGCAGACGCTCCATCCTCACCTTCCTGGACATTGTGTCCTGGAACCATACCTCTCCAGAGCCCTTTCACACTATGGAAAGATAGAAACAGGTGGGAATGTGAATCAACTTGCCAATGTCCATGTACAGTGGACAAGCAGTCACAGAAGCCAGTAATTCTACTTTATGCACCCCACAAAGAATTTTGGTTCATACTCCCAGAGAGAAATCAAATTGATGGGTTTTACAGTCAACAATATTTATACCTCTTTCCCGTATTAGGGAGCTACTCTCTTCCCTGATCCAGCTTTCTGTCCCTTTTCCAGCCATGACATCATCTCTCCAGACAATAACTTGGATCCACCTGCATATCAGATTTTAGGCTCAGGGAAAAAGAACAATAATGACAACAACTAGTATAGCCACAGGCCCTTTAGAATATAACTAAAATAGGCCTACTAGTTATCTATAAAATGGAAGACTCCCCAACACTTCATCTGAACTATTCCTGCCTTTAGGCCCATGATTGGTCAACAATTTGTTTGGCTTTGTATGTTAACTCTTTTTTCAGACACCATGTTCCAGATGGTAGCATGATGCCGACCAGACTTCCCTGACAGATGACCCCACCAATGTGTTCTGGAGCCCCACTCTTCAGAGCCCCTCCCCACTAGGGAAAGAGAGAGACAGACTGGGAGTATGGATCAACCAGTCAATGCCCAGGTTCAGCGGGGAAGCAATTACAGAAGTTGGACCTTCCACCTTCTGCAACCCACAATGACCTTGGGTCCATACTCCCAGAGGGATAAAAAATAGGAAAGCTATCAGGGGAAGGGATAGGATACAGAAATCTGGTGGTGGGAATTGTGTGGAGTAGTACCCCTCTTATCCTATGGTTTTGTCAATATCTCCTTTTTATAAATAAATAAATAAATAAATAAATAAATAAATAAATAAATAGGGAAGCTTCCAATAGAGGCACTGGGATATGGAACCCTGATGTTGGGAACTTTGTGGAACTGTACCCCTGTTATCTTACAATCTTGTTAATCCTTATTAAATCACCAGTAAAAGTATTTATCTTCTTAATTTTGTTATTTATCTGAATCTAACTACTTGTTTGTTGTAATAAAAATTAAATGGACTTGTCTAAGGAGCACAAAGGACTCTGCTGAATCAAGACTGGGCCCCAACAATCAAAGCTTTATTATGGTGGGACATTATATTTTAGGTATGATAAAATAAGCAATTATCAGCACAGGTATAGGTTACTCATTATGGCTGTTGAGGAGAGTCTTAAGAGTTTACTAGCTAGTCACAAGTATTTCCAGGAGAGGCAGCTAAGGCAGGCATCTTGAGCACCCTTAGTCATCATCCGTCTGAGTAGGAGAAGAAGCAGAGGCCAAAAGGGCTGGACTTTCATCTGCCTCTGCTTAAATCCATTCAATCCACCCACATCCCTTGTGGGTTTGCATAGATTGTAGTGTGTTCTGTCCCCAGGCTGACATCAGCCATGTGCTGGGTGCAACTTCCTATGGTTGGCCGGTATATTGTGTCACAAGACTTGTTTATTTTTTAATCTCTTCTTATTTTTTTATAATTATTTACTTAAAAAATTTCTTTGTTGAGGGATTAATGTTTTACATCCAACAGCAAATACAATAGTTTGTACATGTATAATGTTTCTCAGTTTTCCACATAACAATACAACCCCCACTAGGTCCTCTGTTATCCTTTTCCAGGACCTGTACTCTCATCTCCTCCCCTCCTACCCCAGAGGATTTTACTTTGGTGCAATACACCAACTCCAGTTCAGGTTCTACTTGTGTTTTCTCTTCTGATCTTGTTTTTCAACATCTGCCTGAGAGTGAGATCATTTATTTACTTTTGGATAAAGAAAGAGAAATTGAAAGGGAAGGGGCAGGTAGAGAGGGAGAGAGAAAGAGTCACTGGCAGCACTACTTCACCACTGGTGAAATTTCCTCTCTGCTGGTGAGGACCTGGGCCTTGAACCTGGATCCTAGGGTAGGCTAATGCATGTGCTCAACTGGGTATACTACTACCTGGCCTTGCTTGTTTCTATTTTTTAATTATTGTATTTTTTGAATTCTAGTTATAAGTCACCGAGTCCCTATAAATTCTTCATGAGATGAGGCAGGCAATACATAATTATATACATAAACACATTAACTAATATAGTAAATAGACTATATTTCATTAAGTGTATGTCAATTAAAATAGTCTTTAAATGCAAGAGATAGCAGATTGAGCTGCCAAGAAAGGTTTATCAATTGTCTCTTGTTATTGTTGAGGTGTTGGGCAACATCACCTTCTCATCATAGGTTTTTCTAAATCAGCGAAAATAAGTAAACATCACTCAGATAAAAAGGAGGAAAATATAAAAAAGAGAAAAATAAAAAAATAGTACTATACACATGGAAAATTTATGAGTCTGTGCTCTAAGGTAAATGGCATAAATTGTTGTATTATGCCCTATAATATAAAGAGAAGGGGGAGGTAGAGAGGGAGAAAGAAAGAGCCACTGGCAGTGCTACTTCCCCATCGGTGAAATTTCCTCTCTGCAGATAA